>NC_056751.1:48929404-49124404 GCF_019279795.1 Protopterus annectens | reverse complement strand
AGCACAAACTGCCATGTCCACAGCTTTAATAACCAAGTGTACAGAGGCAGAAGAAGTAATGAGTATTGTGCTCGGTGCACAGTACATGCTTATGTAACTACAACATGTAGAACTGTGCTACAGCATGTAAGAAATCTTGCATACAACTGTAGTCATATTTATGCTTCAGTGTGCATTTTAGGTAATGTTCCCTAGAAAAGGGATGCTGGCTACACCCTGGAACCATGGATGATGACACCCATCAGAAATGGACACAAACCCACATAAGAACACCATAATGAGGCACACGCACAAACTAGGAACATCATAGAGCATGTGTTTGGGCTTCTAAAATCACAGTTTCAGTGCCTAGGTATATCTGGGAGGAGCCCCGCAGTACTCTCCAGCCACATGTGCACATATATTCACAGTATGTGTTATGCTACACAATATGATCCTGTGGAAACAGCTGCAACATGACCATCAAATGAAAGGCATACACAGCCCCCCACCAGTGCCTAGGTCATCAGCCACAGTCACAGGAGGACTCAGAGGAGGAACCCCCTGCTTATATCCCTGTAGGCAGATGTAGGCATTGTCAGTATGCCCTGGCATTGGCAAAGAGGCAATGCATAGCACATTCAGTGACAACCTAGGGCCCTAGGGACTGACACCTTACTTCTACTCACATACAGAAATTAAAATGATGGGAGGCAATCCACACATCCTACTCATGTATTAGCTGTGTATTGCTTGCATCAGACAGTTAGCCCTGATCTATGGGTGTGTCAGCTGCTGCATTTGCAAGGTACGTCTGTATTCTCCACAGTACTCATAAAGATTATAATGATATGGCATTGTATGTGTGGATCTGGTACATTATGCAGGAAGATATAGTGGGCTACTTGCACGGAAATTCCATCCACAGGGGACTACAGATACCCATTCCACTACCTTATTTCCAGGATTATTCACTAGGTCCCATGCATGGAATACTCATGCAGATTTTCTGCAACAGAGTCCTGGTGCATCTCTCAAGGAAGATATTAAACAGTGGAGTGACATGATAGCCAGACTACTGTGTATCCCATCAGAGCAAGTGGTGGTATTTCACCACCCCCAACACAGCAGTGTTCCCTTTAAACTGCCGTAACACAAACTCAACAATAGTATAGCAACATGCCAGGCAGTCTCAGGACAGTAACAAAGGAATTGATCATACATTCTCTATATCTTATTTAGCTCAGAAATAACTATATACGTATGGCTGCAGTTTAATGTGTGATGAATGCTTGCTGTCTGTCAAGCAGCCTGTGTGGCTGCAGGTGCTGCTGGCCTTCAAACCCCTGTCTTCCACAAGACCTGCTGATGTCATGTATCTTAACACTACCAATTGTCATAACAATGTCAGACTTAAGCTGTGGTATGTGCTGTAAAGACTGTCATCTGTGGTGTGTAACACTGGATAAGTTGGGGTTCCAATCTCACTCTGGTCCACATGCTGTTTTTGTGTGTGCATCCCCCTACAAAATAAATGTGATCACCACACTGATTTAGACAGAGGTGGGGTTTGCAGTATTTTGACTGTGGTGACATGCACCTACAAAGTCCTGACCAGAACAAGGCCTGCTGATGTCATCTACCATAACATTACCTTAAGAGATGTTGATAGCACACTTGAGGTGTAGCATGTGCATCAAGTACTGTGATCTCTAGTCTGTAACATTAGATAGGTTGGTGTTCTTCTCTAATTGCAGCCAACTTGAGCTATATATGGTGTGCACTGTTCTGTATATATGAATTGAAAGTGGTACTATTGTCACTGTAGCCAGGTATGTGTGTGCAAATGTTACAGCATTTTACTTCAGTGCATGGGATCATAGCACCATTGGACAACAGCAGCCTAATGGACATAGGTGGCATAAAATTCTAGTCACATTCTAACCCTTATTTACACAATCAGAATATATTGCCCTTGTCCACAAGGGACACACGCAGAAGCCCTGTAGTGACTTGACAGTCATCCATGCAATCATACAGACTGCATCTGTAAATGGTCATTTAGGTACACTGTTTGTCATTAGGTGGGGGTCTGTTTCAACAGTTTGTGACAGTGTGGTACACATATCTCCCCCACCAGCATGTATTATTAATATCACATACCAGGTATTGGGACTTGATAACATCCCAAGCTTCAGCCTACATGAACACAGGCTGGAACTTGCAGCACCATTAGGTGCCCTATTCAACCATATCCTGAGTACCAGCTTTGTCCCAGCCAAGTGGAGGACAGCCACTGTCATCCCTTTGCACAAAGGTGAAGCTTCCACTGATCCAGCAAATTATAGACCCATCAGCCTAAGTAGCCTGATCTGCAAGGCCATGCGACTGAGTATCACAGAACTCATTAGCAAGGACATTGGCAGCCTCCAAACCCTCAATTCCACACAATTTGGTTTCATCAAGGGGAGGTCATGCCTGCTAAATTTGATCGACTTCTTTGAGACAGTCTCCAAAGCCATAGACGAGGGGAAGACGGTGAATGCCACCAAACTTGACCTGGCCAAAGCCTTCAATACTATTCCCCAGTCGGGTAGAATAGATAAACTCTCCCAACTAGGCATCAATCTATATGTTACCAGATGGGTGGCAAATTGGCTCATTGCTAGCACCCACCTACTCAAAATAGGAGAAGCCACCTCAAACAGTACATCCATAATGAGTGGTGTACACGAGGGATCGGTCCTGGGGCCTATGTTGTTTGGGATATCATTTTCTGAGGTGCAGGCCAAAACCAGTGGGCTATGGCTGACCAGGTTTGCAGATGACTGCAAGCTATTCAATGTCATCAATTCCCCTAATGATGTGGACATCCTTCAAGAGGGTCTCACCCAAACAAATGCCTGGTTCCAGAAACATGGCCTCAAACTGAATGCTAAAAAATGCCTCAACATCCCCTTTGGGGAGAGTAATGTCACCATAAATTATCACAATAATAACAAGGACCTAAGCACCCAATTAGTTGTGAGGGACTTGGGCACACAGGTTGATAGCAAACCAAATTTTGACCATCATATTGCCTCCATTGTACAGAAAGTTTTCTACATGGCCCACCTCATTTGGAAGGGTATGCCATCTATGTCATCCAGGAACAAGGAGGTCATAACATCCCATATTCTTTCCTTATAAGACCCATTATTGAGTGCAATGCCCCTTTTGGCAAGTACCTCACAAAACACATGCAGGAGCTGAAGAGACCACAGAGGTTCTCACCAGAATAATCCATAACCTCAAACATCTAACCAAACCAGATAGGCTAAAAGCCCTGCCCCTCTTCCCAGTCTCATACAGACTCCTCAGAGTTGGCCTTTGTTTGGCATACACAGCAATCTGAGACCCCACCTTGATGGGAATGCTGTATATATATGCAAGTCAAGCGCCACTTGAGTAACCCGCAAGCGCAACTTCAACCTGGCCTGTGACATGAATAGGATTTGTTGGTGAGACAGATTTGCTTCTCAGAGAGTCCCCCTTCTGTGGAATAGACTCTCTATCAATGTAAAGCTGAGTACCTCATTATCTATTGTAAGTGCAACCTGGATAACTGGATGGGAACAGAAAATACACCCCTGGGATTCCACCTGTGCCCCTGCTGGACAGGGGCATCAGGTGCTAATGTGTTGGAACACAGGCTAAATACTTGGACAGACTTATAAGGACTTCAAGGCCAATAGCCTAGTAACTTCCTATGACCCTATGATCCTATGTTCTTAGAGCGGGTAATACATATACCATTCCACTCACAGAGTTGCAGCATGCCCAAATACAGCAGGTCACATAATGCCCTGTATGCAAAGCAGAGATCACTTCTGAATGGTCTATATGACACAAGCTACAATGCACACGATCCCTGTAAGTCAAATACTGGGAACTTGTGGTTTCCTTGTGAGGAAAGTTTGTGCTGTGTCCAACTGCCAGTGGTGCTTGCAAAGGCACATGAGAAAATGGCCATTGCAGTGAAATATTGGCACTCTGAGGGTAGAGCACACAGAGGTTATAAACACAGCATTATTAAGTGACAGTGCCCTCACTAATGACAAATGCATAATATACCCATCTTACCCCTGTGGAGGCATGGTGATATATTGTAAAGTAGGTGTAAACCTGTGTGGCCAGGCCTATGTGCCCATATATATCACCCCCGAGTATGTACATCAGGTGTGGCTAATGAAGTGCTACATACCAGGAACATTGCTTTTACAGATGGAAATTATACTACATAAACGGTGGTGGTGCTGCGGTAGTGTTGTCGCCTCACAGTTAGACGTTGCCCGTTCGATTCTCAGTTAGAGTGTCTTCTGTGTGACGATATGCGTGGATGGGCGTTCCTTCATTGAAGGTTTGCGTTAGGCCCGGCAAGCCAGCACGTAAAAATCTACTGCCAATCATTAGCAGACCGGAGTTCCGCTGTGGCGAACCCTAACCAGGAAAAGCCGGAAGAAGAAGACACATTTGCATGGGGTTATGCCATGAATATGTGAACAGACATATATTCATAAAGACCCTCTTGTGGGAGAGTGACATTACTGGGAGAATGAATTACTGCTCCCAGTTTGCTGTGCCATGAGGTGCTTCTTATCCTCCTGTCAGCTACAGTCAAGTTTATGCAGTTGTATAGTTGGCACAGCTTACAGTGAAAGATGTGGATGTCCATGCATGCACAGTGAACTTGTTCAACTCTGTGGTCATTACTCTAGCCTTGTTAATCTGCACTGCCTGTCAGGCTACCAGACAGCACACTGAATGTTGTGTGACATGATATGGGAGCACAGATATGTGTTCCGGTTACATAAATGTACACTGACATACAGAGAACAAGTGTGGTTACACACACTTCGGCCAAAAATGCCCATCCCTCTGCAGAACACCTCAGATCCATGGCATGCAGACATGCACCATGAAGCTGATGATGGTCTGGCTGCAAGAACTGCTGTGACATTCTGACCTGACAGGCATCACTGCCACTGTAGTGCTTGCCCGAGCAACATTGCATGTATATGTCACTGGACATTGTACATCACAGAGTGACAGTGCAGCTGAGCTCCAACTTACCATCTGCACACTACCCTACTGAAACCCAAGATCCCTGGAATAATAGGCATAATACATGCCACACTGTAATGATTGCCCTTACTCAAGGCATCTATCTGGTAAAGAGTATGTCAAGGCTACAGAGCCTTGCATGAATTGGGACAACTATGTGGATGAACAACCAGGCTATGGCCTGCACCACATGTGGAGTTTGGTACTAACATTTTGCTTTTGGTGTGACATGAGGTATAGGGGCATGGTATCCCAGGCACCAGAAATGTAGGGGACGACCCTCTTGTCAACCTTCTTCAGAAGGTAATTGAGTCATCACAGTACACACTTCTTGAGTGGTTTGCAGCTGCAAGATAACTCTGTGAACATTGCCTCCTTACCTTTCCCAGGGTGTACGTATGAATTTGCCCCCAACACTGCTTGCCTATGGTCTCTACAGACACAGACATGTTGGTAGACTACCTTTTTAGAAAACCATACTGGAATTAAAGTCAATACATAGTTGCACATAGGATAAGTAGCATGCAGTGACAACTGATGTCCCCAGATGTCTCAGTAGTGTCACATTTACAGCCATGAAAACACTTATCATGGAAATAATCACTAACAATGTAGTACACCTGCAGACACTGGCACATACACAGTTTGTGTTTTTCAAGGTCAGATCATGCCTACCCTAAGCTTTGTACCAAATTCATTGGTACACACTGCAATGTATGAGGGGAAAATGGCTCACCCCACCCACTATGGCCCGAGAACTCATTCATCAAAATTATGCCATCAGACATTGTGGACACACTGTGGAGGTGTTTTACAAATGTGCATGTCAGCCATTGGATAGCCAAGTGTCTGACAGTCACTATCTGGGAAAATAGTTTTTTGTGGGCCAGTGCTGCAATGAGCCCAGTCACCAGTGGACTACCCCCACACATTGTTTCTGAGGCTGCCCCTCCTAGCCATTTCATTCTATGCAATCATGACCACTGTCAGTGACCTCAGACTTGCTATATTTGCAGATACTTGCAAATAAGGGACTGTCATTGTTTCACACACAGAACCAAAAGTTAACCAGGATGGGCTGACGCACAGATTCAGTTACTGTCAGAGCCATTGACAAATACTACATGCCAAGGTATGCAAAATACTATACTTCTGGCAGTCAGCCACCCTCTGGAAAATACCGTATTGTCTGCTCACCCCCAAAAGTTGACACGGTAGGCAGGGACTTATGGACACATAGAGAGATGTAGCCTTCAACATTCAATATTCAGTAAGATGTGGAACTTCATGTACTGTTGTACAACTTACAGATAAAGGTATGGCATGTAAATCCCAGAATATCATTGTTACACTGTATGTGGAACTCATCACACCTATCATTGAGTGCAATGACACCTACGGTATGTAAGTACATAGGCATATCTGACACTTTTCACAGCCACAGAGGTCCTACAGTAACCCAATACAAAGTGGTCATAACATGTCCAATGCAGAATGTGTCAAGCCCGAAATTGTGTATTCTGTCCACTACATGCTTTGGAGGAGAGGTGTATGGCTGCCATACAGGGAGCTGTCAGCTCCCACTGTGTACCACCTGCACATCTCAGAAGGACTAGTACAGGACATACTTATTGTACACAGCTGCACCTTGACCGTGGTATAAATAGGCCATGCTGGGGAGACAGGTACGAAACTGTGACACTATAAACTACATATAACAGGCTCCCCATCCATGTGAACCACACTTCTGCCATAAGCAATACAATGGAATACAGAACCAGGCAATCATAACAGGATTAGCACAAATGTCTGTAGTGGACACAGGGTTGTAGATGGTGCATCTCCTATGCCACAGTTTGTAGATGTGTCAGCTCCCAGAACCCTGCTTATACTTATTAAGTAAACCACATTGTGTCAGACATTACAGATGCAAGAGTAAGCTGCATGACACCATTGCCCCTGTTAGCCTACGACACACATATGAAGCTATGGAGCCATGCACCTCTACCGCTTTACATCTGTGAAGACATTTTGATTCTGTGCTGTCATTCCTTCCTGTGTTCTGATAGTTATGGGTATATTGTAGCACTGTGGCCATATGTGTGTCCCAAAAACCCTGGAATCTGAAACATAAGCAGTTGTATGAGACACTGTTCTTTTTGTAAGTACACGGCCATTACATCACCCAGTTTAATCTACACAACATAAGGTACTGTACTCAGTACAACTGCCAGCAGACAATGTCTGTTAGTGACCAGTACAAGTAGCATATGAAAGGCAACAGTGGATTAAAGGACTACACAGCAATTTAGATAGTCACCCTGTGAATTAGACACATAGCTTCATTTCCTTGAATAGATGACAAGGATGAGAGGGATATGACACAGGTATCATCACCTGCAGAAGGTGTTGTGTGTTAGTGCAGGAGGCTAAGGCTGACACAATATGTTGCTAAGCATGTGAGTGAGTCAGGAAAAGAAGCAGACAAGCTAGACCATGGAATGTACCGTGTGTGTCTGATGGTGACCTGATTGGGACAGTGGTGTGTGAGTGTCTGTGTGAATACAGTCAAGTTCAGTGCTAGCCCTAAGTGACTGTATGTTGTACAGCTTTGAACTGTGCATGGCAGAGCTGTCAGTTCACCCTTTCTGACCCTGAACATGAGAACTGCCTCTACAAGAGTTGCACTGGCACCTCCATGTCAAAGGTCAGATGTGGTGCTACTACCTGAGGGTGACTGCTGTCTGCTGGGACCATGTCCTCCTTGGGAATGCCCAGGACCATGAGCTCATGGCTTGTCACGTCTTGGTGTGGACAGCACACTCACCTCTGGGGCACTAGATGTACTGCCACTATGGGAGCATTAGTGAGCTCTCAGCTGATGTGGTTGCTGAACTACATCCACGGGTCTGATGCTGAATTCCAAACAGATGTTCCATCACAGACAATAACCATTCCAATACAGATAATCTGCGATCACCCTCAGACCACGGTCTTTCTACTGCATCAGTCAGCTGATCCAGGGTATCAGCAATGTGGTGGAGGCAGTCATGGATGTTAGACTGTGCTGCACCCATAACCCTGAGCATTCATCTGGAGGTCCTTTTGGAACATGCCTGTGCCTCCAGGACAGCCCTAAATATATGCCGAGTGACACGTGATGGGACACTTGCAGCAGGTATTGGAAGGACAGCAGGCCTCTTATGAGCACCCCTATCACTCCGGCTGTGTAGAACCTCACCATCTATTTGGCTATGGCCAGTATCAACACTCGCTGCAGCCATAGTACCCACACTTTCCTGATCAATGTCCCCACCCTCTGACTGTCCAATATCTGTGGCCTCAGGGGACTGGGCATACTGATTGTGCACAGTGATAATGAGGTCAGAAGAGGGATGTCAACCTCTGTGACAGATTCAGCCCCTTTAACCCCCCCTGTGTCTCAGTTTGGCCACCATCATCATCATCAGAGTCCGAAGAGATACTGACATCATGTTGTGAGGGGGACAGAAAACAATCCGCCTGATCAGCTGTGATAAAAAGGGAGAAGCGGTACATTAGTACATGCACTACTATGCTCTACAGTACTATCTTGCAATATATGTCAAGCTGTATACAATGCTGTCAGTACTATAGACTTGCCAGCCCTCATCCACGTACACCAGGACCTGAGGACATTACTTTCTAAAAACTTCTGTAGTTGCTTGCAAATAATAAGCTCCTTATTCAAGAATCTCATGAGCAACAGTGATGTACACTGCTGACATTTGTCAACACTGTGCACAGCTGACACATGAGGCAATCTGAACTGTCCTACAGATGCAGGAAATCTGTCAGTGTGGTCACAACTACAAGGCATAGGTATGACTGTAAACCGTGTTCCATTGGTAAACCTCTGTGAGATTGGCAATCAGGCAGACAGTATATCAATCCAGCAGGCAGACCTAGGATGACACTTCAGCAAGTACAATGCACTGAATCTATATCTATATCACTACAGTGTTTTGCTTACCAGGAGCAGGATCATGGCTGTGCATGATTCCTGACGGTCATGTGAAAAATTGAGGAAGAGGTAATGTAAACAGCAACCCATGTCACACTATGACAGGTTAATACGTCCACAGATTTCACATTTACAGTACATACTATGTTACTTGGTATGCAGGTCACACTCTAGCTATGAAATTCACACTGCAATTAACCTTCCCCCCCAAAAAAATAATACTTGCCACCCACATAAAAGTATGTACAGTATGAAACACTGAATGCTGCAATATTCCAGTGCTTATCAAACTAAGCATATCTGTATATTCCTCTTGTGTGGACATGGTGGCACCCATATCTATCCATGACATACCATGTGATGGATGCCTGGGAGCTGTCCTGTGTTCCTAGGTTTGCCAGGAATTCCTCTTTGGCTGTCAGTGGTTGTTCTGCTGCAGGCCCTCCACCGGTGACACTACAATCCCTGGCCACATCTGCTGCACTTCTGCGGGCAGAATGTATCATATCTGTGGCATGGTGTCGCACCTGCCCATATGTCCTGCTCTGTTGTCTAATGACATTCACATTCCAAACCAGGAGAGCCCACAGTTCTGTCCAATCTTCCTGTTTGTCCTCTCCCTGGACAGCAAAAGTTGGTGATGCTGACGCAGGGCATCCAGGATAGCTTAATTTTTCACCTCTGTAAAAAGGCCCTGGTGTCTTGGACACATATCTCCTGAAAGACAACAAAATGGGAACATATGTCAGGATCACATACATGATAGTATAGTATGTAGATATACAGTAATAACAGATGGCTACCAGTAATCACTGCTTGGTTACACATCTCACATTCAGCACCATGCAAACATAGTAAGGGTGTGGATGCGAGTAGGATAGTGACAGTACTCATCTATCCCAGCTTCTGCCATGACAAATACTGTTATATGGTCACACAACCAACACAGAAGTCCATTAAGTGGTTGGCCCATATGTGCAAACCCCTTATAATATGTAAAACAAGCAGTACCAGACAAATAGCAGTGTAGTATTACCACCTCTATCAACATGGCATTCCCAGGGGAGTGGTATACCTATGTAACAGACAGCATTCTACCCATACTGTTCACTAGTCCCTCTGTAGGTGTAACCCATTTGCAGATCAATGACATGTCAGACATACAGTCCCATGCAAGGCGTACCGCTGCAATTACCATTCCCCCTAAGTACATGGACAAATATGCATCATGTTGGAAACAAAATGGTTGCATACCTGATGGAGTACAATACTCCTCTGCTGAACGATACAGATATATAGATGTTGTGGCAAAGAATTGACCATAAAAAGTACCTCTCGTGCACAATGTTTTCGCTAGCTAGCTGTTTGTCTTTTTAACATGGCTCTGCATTAGGGAGTGATTGCCTCAGAACCAATCTCTGCTTCTGAACTACGAACTGCAGCCAACACATCTGCTTTGCATTATATTCAACCAGTCCCATGCAACCACTAAACAAAACATAAGGCCTCAATGTATATTACAACCCCTTTCTCTATGTTGGGTTTAAATTTGTTGGGGACAGATCATATGTCATGACAGAGAGGATGTCTGTAGCAGCTGCTATTTACATACAAATGTGCGTGCTACAGGCTGGAGTTGAAGGTGGTGTTGCAGGCTATAGGCATAAGCAGACAGGGTAAACAGTTTGCAGGACAGCAAACCGTAACAGTAAGTGTGGGACCTGTGGCAGCCTTGTTTTATAGGCAGTGCCACACTGAGTGTAGCCACCCCACTGGGAAATAAGGTATATGTGTCAGGTAAGTGTGTCAGCCAACAGTATCAGTAAGACAATGCAAGCCAAAATGCTTGGTGTGTCTAACAAAACAGGAAGGTGTACATTAACCATGATGTCAGGCAGGTGGACAACTGCCAGATCATGTGTTATGCCATGGAATTCCCCTGCTTAGTGTGTGCTGGCAACCCTTGCATCTAGCTTGACCACCATATACGTATATTAATTATGCATCTGTGGTTGTCTGTGATATCACCAGCGACACATTGTGAGCTGCAGTGTGATATTATTGGGGCACAATTTCAGTACACACTTCAACATCCAGTGGGAATGCAGCCTACTGCATTACCTGTTGCACTAGGAGTAGGATGAGAGTGGTCCTGTCTGTATGCCTTTGCCCTCCATAATATAGATGCAGACATTCCAACTGTACTGCTTTGGGTGGAAAATAGGTCATGAGACATACATACATATCACACTTTATAATATTGATGGCCACATACATGTATTTTCATTGGAAGACGCAGCTGTATTTGAACCCAGGAGCATGTGTACCATTTTTTCAGTGCATTTTACAGACTGAGCTACAATGTCTCAGCTATAGCAGGTGAATTCATACCTGTTGTAGTTATCATTCCACAGTTATCTGCTGTTAAATACTGCATTTACATGTAGTATTATGTGCATGGCTTTAGAGTCCTGTATTTGTAAAACAGAGTCCCAGTTAACATCTTCCTAATGTTTTATCAAGTGTGTTGTTAAATGTTGTAGACAAAACTGCAGGGTTACCTGCTATCAGATACCTCAGTTGCATCTAAGCTTATGTGTGTGTGCCTTTATAGTGATGTATTTGTGTACTAGAATGCTAATTGCTGTACTATTTTTGTATGAATCTCTTAGCTGGTTTGTGTGGTGCACCGCGATGCACTGCACTATTTAAACATGCTTAATGAGGAACTACAGCCTTACTATGTTTTACTTAAAACACCTGTTATTCTTAGCAGCTATATGGCTTGGCGGGATGATCCACTGTTCGGCAGGTGTGAGGGTCATGGGCTTGAAATAGGATGCTGGTGTACATTTTGAATGTCCTTAATATTGTTCCAAAAACATATATAAGTACAGCGCTATTTGGCATATTTAAGGTTGCACACAAAATCTTTAAAGAAAAGAAAAATGGGGAGATAGGACAGTGGTGAAAAGGGGTACAAGCAAGGGGGGAAAACAATGAAAGGCAGGTAGGGAAGTGCAGGATGGGTGTAGGAAAGAACCATAGCTATCCATGTCTTCATCAGCAACAACTGTACATTTTAACAGATCTTTTAGCTGAATTTGGACTGTCACCCCCACAGAGGGGTGATGACAACCTAACTACCTTATCAAGCCAATGGGACCAAATTATGTGTATCCAGTGGTCACGTGTAGAATGAAGAGCTATGTAGGGGATAATTTATTTTTTTTGGGGACAGGTGCCCATTTTTTTTTAAGGTGAGAATGAAATGTTGGGGGAGGGACATAGGTACATGTGAGGAAGGCAAGTTGGGAAGGTGAAGAAGCTTTTGCAGACAGACAAGACAGCAGACAGGGTTGGTGTATGACAGACGAGGGGGTGAACACCTTGGATGGGGAGGGTGTTGTGGAATCCCAATCTCAGGAGCATCCAGAAGGTAGCAGCACAACTCAAGTCTACACCCATGGGACTGTCGGCACTGCTCCTTCACTGCCCCTGTGGTGGCAGTGATGGAGGCTGGCGTCCATGGTGAGGCTGCCCCACCAGGGTTGCAAGCATGCTCTCCATCTGGTGCAGGCGACCACCAACAGTTCAACTGAGAAACCTGGGCACCATACCTGGTATTTCATCATGGGTGACAAAATCACTCAACCACCACCGCTCCCAGAGGGGGGGCCCAGCTCCAGCCTGTGGGATGGAACTACCTGATGCCACAGGTATTGCAGGGGCAGCAGAGGGGGCACCACCAGGCTGTGTCCCAGACATGCTGGGCCCTGGTACCATGGCTGGGGGAGCCAAGGTAGGTGGATCATTTGGAACCGGCCTACCTTGACACACTGTAGTAAAAGAGATATAGAGATAAGTTAAGATCAGTAATAACCAAACCAATGTTAGTATTAACATAACGGAATATAATAATTATAATAATTAATACAAATACATATTAAGATATATTATGTGGAACACAACAATAAATAACATAATGGTAAGTAACAGTAAACCAGTATGAAATAACCCATAAGGCCAACATAACAGTTTAACAGAATATATTAATATATACAACATTAATAAATTAAAGAAGATAAAGGGTGGGGAGAGAGAGAAAAACATACCATTAGTGAACTCACAGGTGATATTACTACACAGACTACTAATACATAATTCTACAGGTGTGCAGTGTACATTGTGAGTACAGTGACTCCGATTCTTGTATAGATGATGTTGCATGTACATACACCTCTCAACCTGCTAGCATAGGACTGTATGGGCCAAGCACTAACAAATGCAGGTACACAACTACAGGGAACTGTTTCACATACTGTGCTCTTATATTACTACCGAGGTGTTCTGTAAACAGATTTGCAAATAATTTGCATTCCAGGTAATCATTTATCTGCTAATCAAGAACCAGACAGACTGGGCAATTGTCATTACATTATGAGAGTTATGTATCGTGTACATTAAGTAGATTAGACAGCCAGTCATATCTTAACTGGCTGGCATGGGAGTAGAACCCAAAAGCTGTGAATCCAGGGGACATGTGCACTTAATTTAACAGTTGACTGGAGTCAGATTAGAACACACATGCAGTGCATACAGCCCTACTGCATTTACTTGATCACAATAGTTATCAAAGCACAATTCTGCTTTAAAATTTATTGTTATTGTTTTTAGAATCTGTCACTTATACACATGATATCTGCCCAGAATGTGAGCTACCTTACCTATATACTTTGCTCCTGAAGTGGGAGGAATAGAGAGAGAGTTATTTGACTCAAACTGACCCGAAGACAGAACTGAACAGTACTGTGGGTAGTGCAATACATTTCTCAGGCAATTATTTCTGCAGTCTTTATTAATTTTCTTTTTACAGTTGACTGGAGTCGGATTAGAACACACATGCAGTGAATATAGCCCTACTGCAGTTATTTGCACACATTACTTGTCAAAGCACAATCATGCGTATTGTTTATTGTTATTGGTATTGTTTATTGTTTATTGCACTACATTTATCAGACATTTTCCCTACTTACCACAGTCATGCCTAATACTGACCAGGCGCCCTGCATGAGACTGGACATTGGGAGCCCATTCAGCTGCAGCAGCTGGAAGAGAAGCAAACCATTATGCATACCAGTTTTGCATGGATTTAGCTTGTATATTAGCAAAAAAAAAAAAAGAATTTCCTGAATCTCCTTGTGTTCTGAGTGTGCTTCTCAAACATTTTGGAAATATAGAGTATATTTTAGTGCATTTATTAAAACTGTATTTGCCTTAATATTGCTACAACTCAAGTGCTCTAGGTTGCACCGCATCTGAATTGTGTGTTTTAGCTGCTATTCTGTATATATATATATATATAAATCAATATATATATATATATATATATATATATATATATATATATATATATAGACTTCTCTGTATATGTAGACTAGCTACTTATTCTACTGCATTACTGCCTCTTTAAATCGTTTATCAGTTGTGCACTTGCCTCACTTCTTCTAAAAAGTTTTAAATTGCTAATTTTGTAGAGTTTTAATTGCATTTACTGTTTAGGGCTACACACTCAAGTGCGTTAGCCTTTTCTGTGTTTATTTACTGTATTATTGCATTGTTTAGCCTGTTTTAACCAAAAAACAAACAAACAAAAAAAATATATATATCTTGTTTGCTCGTTTCCTGCCTTTCCTAGCTAGTATAGTCCAGATCCCAGGCTTTGCTTGTCTCAGGACTTTATTATCTGTGTTCAGTGCTATCCAGACCTTGCTGTGGCAGAGGGAAGTCCTACTGCTTACCAGTGGGAGTGGTGAGCATTGTACTGCCTATCTAACACTAGAGGAGTGGTTTCCAGCTCTGAAATCATAATTTTATTAGCCTTTTTAGGCTGATTTCTATCCCTTTCAACTTTCTGGCTTAAAAACACATGTGTTTGCGCATTTTTCGCATCATGCAGCACCGCGGGGCTAAGGTTAAACTATTCCAGGTGCCAGAAAGTCTGCTCTTCAAATTTTCCCTTAGAACTAGCTGGTTTCTCACTAGTAGCACTAAAATCTGAACCCCGCCACATAATGCATGCACTCAAGTCACTCCACAACAAGTACAAATACTACGCTGTCATTGTTCATGTTGGAGTGAATGACTTGAGACGTACCTCTCTGGACTACATGAAAAGAGACATGGAAGAGCTCTCCGATCATGTGTTCCAGGCAGGTATGACCCTAGCCCTGAGTAGCATCCTGCCTTCGCCCAGAATAATACCATAGTATAAGAACAAATGATTGACTTCAACAATTGGCTAAGCTCCTGGTGTCATTCAAAGGGGATCCAGTATCTGTCTGCCTGGGAAGACATGATCGACAAACCACATTACTTTGCCAGAGATGGTCTGCACCTGTCACCCCTGGGATTCAGGTTACTGGCTAAAGTTCTTGTCACCCCTATAGTGCCTTTTTTAGGCAAGGTTCAAAGGACAAAACCACAACCAGATACAAGCATGCAAAATCTGAAGGTAATGCTACTCAATGCTAGAAGTCTAAACCTCAAAATGAACTCTCTCGAGGCACTCCTAAAAAAGAAAAATGGAGAACATCGATATCTGTGCAGTAACTGAGACCTGGTTCAAGGCTCCAGAGAGCACCCCTGCAATACCAGGCTACAAATCTTACCACACTTTTCAGCCACCAAACCAGGATCGAAACACTAAAGGTGGAGGACTGTCCATATTCACCAAGGATATTCACACCCGCAGGCCAGTTGCCCAACACAATGCATCTGAAATTCTCCAGGTGCAACTAACACTAGATAAGACTGCAATCCAAATTGTAGCTTGCTACAGATCCCCCACCATGTCCCAAGATTCTCACTACACCTTTCTAAACATACTGGAAAATATTAAGATACAACCAAACACCCTAATACTGGGTAATTTCAACTAACCTGCCATTAACTAGGAAAACTACTCAGGTACCAACACCTTTTCCCAACGGTTCTTGGAATTCATAAATTCCAATGCCCTGGATCAACTAATCCATTGTTCCACCAGAGGCTCCATTATCCTAGACCTGGTCATTATCAACATGGGAGATAGATGCTCCACACCAGTGGTCACCCCCTCATTGGTCAGGTCTGACCATAAGCAAATCACTCTTGACATCCACATCCCACCCCCACCCCCCAGTAAGGAAACCTCCGTAAAAAACTTTGCCAAAGCCAACTTCTTGCTACTCAAGTCAGAAGTGACAAACATCATGACACCCATGCAGATGGGATCTGAAAGTTTGACTGCTGAATCCTACACTAAGGCACTGTACAAGAACATCAACTCATGCATGAATCGTGCCATCCCAAATAGAACCAAGATGCTCTCCTCCAAAATAAGGAAGCCAATCTGGTGGTCCCCTGCCATAAACAAACTATACAACAGAATGAAGAAACTGTTGCAGAAAAAAAGGAAAATCCCAGGATGCAAAAAACCTCCCTTACCAGCCTCAGTAAGAAGCTGAGATCCCTCATATAATCCTCCAAAGCTAGTTACAAAAATAAAATTGCCAAAGATTCCAAAGACAACCACAAGGCATTCTACAGTTATGTCAAGAATCTAAATGGCAATGCTCAGATCTGCTCTGAGCTACAACAGAATGGCATTAAATATACTGATCTCAAGGACATTGCCAATAACCTGGCAAATCAATTTAGTGCCGACTTCACCCCCCTCTCACCCCCTAAAGGGCCCATCTCAATACCAAAAGATTGCCAAATTCCGGTAATCACAGCCACACAGGTAGAAACCACACTCTCCAAACCTAAGAATACAGCATCCATGGGACCAGATGACATCCTGGGCTGTGTACTACATGAACTACAAAATGAACTGGCACCTCACCTAAGTGTCATGTTTAATCATAGCCTCACCTCAGGCTCCATGCCCACTGAGTGGCGCATCGCTCAGTTATCCCACTCCACAAGGAGGGATCCACCTTGGATCCCGGGAACTACCATCCCATCAGTCTGACCAGCCTGATGTGCAAGGGCATGGAATGCATTATCATGGAACTTATAAAAGAAAGACATTGGCAACCTTCAAACACTGGACCCTCCCCAGTTTGGGTTCATGAAGGGCCGTTCTTGTCTCCTGAACCTGATTGACTTCTTTGAATCAGTCTCCAGAGCTATGGACAAGGGTAAGGCAGTCCACACAGCCTATCTGGACCTCGCCAAGGCCTTCGACACCATCCCCCACTCTGGAATCATAGATAAACTTACTAAGCTGGGCATAAATCCCTACGTCACTCGATGGGTTGCTAACTGGCTTACTGACAGAACCCAGACTGTAAAAGTAGCCGACTCCAAATCCAGCTCAAGACAAGTGAGAAGTGGAGTACCTCAGGGTTCAGTCCTGGGACTGCTCTTGTTTGGGATCTACTTCGCTGAAGTACAGGCCAACACTAAGGGACTCTGGCTAACAAAGTTCGCAGATGACTGCAAACTGGGAGCCATTATTGAATCCCCAAATGATGTACATATTCTACAAAGGGGCCTTACAGAAAGAGATGCTTGGTGCCAGAGTCATGGGCTCAAGCTTAATGCCAAAAAATGTATAGTTATCCCCTTTGGGAAAAAACACGTACCCATGAATTACCACATAGGTGGCAGTACACTAAACACCAAAAGTGTGATGAGACGCTTAGGGACACAGGTGGACAGTGGTCTCACCTTCGATAACCACATCACCACAACAGTCAGGAAATCCTTCTATGTGGCACACCTCATCACTAAGGGCTTTTCATCCAGAAAAAAGGTCATTTTCCCACTGTACTCATCCCTCATTAGACCCATTATAGAGTACAATGCCCCATTTGGTATGTACCTCACATGACATCTGCAACAGCTGGAATGTTTGCAGAAATACCTCACTAAAAGAATCACAGGCCTAAAGCAGATGCCCTATGCTGACTGTCTAAAAAGACTCGAGCTGTACTCTGTGGCATATCGTCTACTCAGAGGCGATCTTTGCTTAGCATACAAGGCCATGTCAAACCCTGAGCTGTTGGACATGCTACACTTAAAGAAATCCAAATCCCTCAGAGCCACATGCTCCAGGGATCTAAACCTTGTCATCACAATGAACAAAACATGCTGGAGGGATAAGTTCCAGACCCAGAGACTCCCCATACTCTGGAATAGACTGCCTATACATGTCAAGCAGAGCGCCTCCTTGGCCCTCTTCAAAAGGAACCTCAACGATTGGATGGGAGATAGGAAATTTACCCCAGGGATCATGTCAGTCGCCCTGCTAGACAGGGATTCAGGGAAGTAAATATTGTGGAAAGAAATATCCAGGGAGTTGTTATGGCTAGGCTTATATAGGTGCTAGGGCCGACAGCCTAGTGCCAACCTATGAACCTATGAACCTATGACATACTTACATATCTGTGGGGTATGCCCAGCCCTAGCCTCTTGGACCTAGGTTTCCAAAGTTTCCCTTTTCCTTTGATTCAGGTCATCATAGTGGTGATGACACTGCTCACCAGTGTGGGGGATACCAGTAGCATTAGTAAGATCTCTAGCCAACTGATCCCAGGCTTCTGTTTTACATTCTGAGCACTTGTAATCACCCTGCAGAAGCCAGAGTTCAGAGTTTCAGACCAGGAGTCTAACAAACATTCTGGACTCCTGCACGCCCCACCTCTGTGCCTGAAAGTGCCCTCCCTCATCAACACCACCAGACATGTCAGCAATTTACTATGGACTCCAATGAATGCTGCAGAATTCCCATCTATTGGCTTTAATATAAGCTACTTTCTCACTTTTACACATCATACTGCAACTTTCAAAAAAGTGTTTCTTTGCTTATCAGTCCACAAACCATTTTAGTGGAGCTGAGCATTGCGCAAACTTGCACAGCTGTGTTTCAGTGGAGCTTAGCAACACGCAAACAAGAAAAGCAGTTGACCATGTTTAAGCACCAGCTTTTCCAAATGTAATAATTTTGTTTTTGTATTAAACTGCCCTTTAGATCACCTCACACATTTTCATGGCATGAAATTTAAAAAGGCCAGAGTAGTCAGGACTTGAGCCAGGGACCTGCAACACTTTAGGCTGTAACTCAATCTATTTAACTACTTGGATAGAAAGAAAACCAGTATACCATCCCATATACTACTAAGCTACCTGTTAGTTGCTAAGCACTGCACCACACCACGGAAATGGCCATTCATTAAAACAAAAATTAATTACATCAGAGTTCTATTTTTAGATATCTGGCAGGTATCAGCTGTGTATGTGTAAGCACAGCTCAGCACCACTGTGCACCATACTGTGCCACTCAAACGAACATTAATAAAAAAAAAATAAAAAAAAAATAAAATTCAAATATATTTATAGACTAGCAGGCTACATTATAAAGATTCTTATCCTGTGCATAACATCTGTTCAGGAATTTCCTGGGCAATCCACAACTACAGGATGGCCTTTACACTACTGCTTACATGGATTCAATATCCATGTTACTGTGATCTCCCTTGGCAGCACACCATGATTAATATGCATGGCGTGCTGCTAAGGGGGAACCGTTGCTGTGTACACAAGTACATTCTGTGTAGGCTCTACACAGAGCCTACACTGATTTCATTGAATCCTGGGGTCTGTTTCTTGGGAGGTCTCTAGGAAAAATGTAGTATTTATTTTGTGGGTATCATACAATTTATATGTTTATTTAATAATAAATTGAAATAATTTCTATGAATGTGAATGGAATTAATAATTTTTTGTTATGATGTATTCATCTAAGATTACTGAAACACAACAATTTTGAAATTTCATGTCTTCTATAAATTTATTTAAGAAGTAATATCCTAAAGGTCTCTGAATAAAGATTTAATGAAGTATATATTAATTCTTTTGACAACAAATCATATGGGGTAGTCATACTAATTCACACTGACAATGTTCAAGTTCTAGATAATTATATGTATCAAAATGCAAGAATTTTATTAATTAAAGTTCATTTGGCTGTTGAGAATATAATTATAGGCTCTATTTATGCCACCTTTTCTGATTACTTGATTTTTTTTACAGAATTTACCATATGGAATAAATTATTTAAGTTCTGATATCATTATTATTGAAGGTGGCTTTCATTTTGATATGAACAGAGCATCTGTAAGAAGTATGCTAGGCTACTGAAATTTTTTTTTATCGTCATGTAAGTGTGTTGATTATTGGCAATATAAAAACCCCAGCTCTGAATCTTTTACTTTCTTTTCTTCAAACTATAAAAAGGGCTCCAGCCTGGAATATTTTTTATTCATAACAGGCTGATTGGCAGTCATTATATTATAAAAATCCTTCCTATGCTACATGCATACCATTCCCATATTTGTCATCCTAGGAAAGAGTTAGCTAACATGTTTAAAGGAAGATACTATATTGACAATTACATTTTCACTACAAGCTTTAAGAATGTTGTAACAGTGATAAATAACTTTTAGGTAGAAAGTGTTGACCAGATTATTACTATTAATATGTAGGCACATTTTAAAGCAGCTATGGTGTCTCTTATTTCAGTTAATACTATCTGTAAAAAGAAATAAAAGAAAGGAAATGGATTCCTTGACAGAACAAGTAGTCACACTGGACAAACTTCATGAAATTAATCCAGCTAAATATGTATCACGTAGGGCTGAAAATGTGATTATTGCTAAAACATTTTACTGATTTAGGGAATAAGGGAGAAGTTCAAAGTTACATGCAGTAGATATATTCAAGCAGATTTATATGGCTGTTTTTTAAAAGGGATTTTTTCAGAGAGAAACATACTCTGGGATTCATTAACAATTGTGCAGGCTTCATGTGAAGCCTACATGATTTAAGCATGTTAGCACTTTGAGCAGCAGCGCTCACTGATTATGCATGTTGCTCATCGGAGTTACACGTTTATAAGCACATTTTCATGGTGACCAGAAGTGTTGCCAGCCATGAAAAGGTGAAGTGAATCTCGAGCACACAATACAAGCAAAATGGCTTGCCTGTACGCAAACCTCTTATGCGAGTATGCATAGACAAAGTAAAGGCAAGTTGGTTAAAAGAATTATGCTGCAGAATAACTGAAATGGGGAGAATGTACACAGAATACAATAGTATTAATGCAAAAATAAGTAAAATAGGAGTGTAAACACAGAAATACACTCAGATACTGCAGTCAAATGTGCTTAATGTAATAAAGAAACATTTTACATATAAACAGTTTCATATTGAAGTAATAATAATTCATCCTGTTCACAATTTTTGACCCATGTACATAAAAACGGACATGCTAAAAAGGATGTGAGAGGGCTACGAAGCAACAATGTAACAGGGGAGTAAATGTGATACTAATGTAAATAACATGCTGAGCTGAGTTAACATCAAGGACAGTGAATACTTTCGGGCTATTCATCTATTTATTATTATTATTATTATTATTATCATCATGATTATTATTATTTATTTATTCATTTTACATTTATTGACTGGGATTGTCCATCTGAGCTGAAGAGCCCTTTTTCAGTGGAGGTCCGGGGAGAAAAGCTCCAACATATTATACAATTTTCATTATAAATCAGAAGTAAACAGCAATGTTACAGGATTATTACAAGGCATTAAGTCGCAATACAATGTTACACAGTGTCAATAATCAGGAGTATAGCATAATTATTTCAAGATGTATAAAAAGAAATATGTCATTAAGATGAGTATAGCTTTTGGGGTAAGTGGTTAAAAAAACAGTTTTATCATGATGTAGTTGCATGAAGGCAAGACAATTACAAAATAATGTTTCTCTGGGGCAATTTTCTTAACAGATTTTGGAAGACAGTGGAAAGAGTAGTCAAGGAACATTAGAAAGAGCTAGTGAGCAGGGTGAGCTAAGGGCAGAAAGTAGATTAAGGTATGAGAAGTAGGGGATGTTAAGGAGGGAGAATGCAGTGGCAGGACCAGTGACTTTTAAAGTGCTCTTTGGTGGCTGTCTTAAATTGTTTAGGATGTATAAGGGTCCTGATTTCTAGTGGGAGACAATTCCAGGCAATAGTGGGGTGATAGCTATACATGTTGTGTCCAAATTTGGACTTGGGTTGGTAGATTTGTAGTAGGTCTTGGTTAGAGCTTTGGAGAGGTCTGGAGGGAGAATAATGGGAGATGAGAGGGGATAGTGCTGGGCAGTAGGAAGGCTGGTATAGGATAGAATGGATGATCTGGAGCTGAGAGACAAGAAGCTATTGGGGTAATTCAAGCCAGTTTAGATGTTTTAGAGACAGTGATGGGATTTGTAGCTTTGTTGGGTAGCAAATCTAGCTACCTTGTTGTAGGTAGATTCGAGTTTGGTCAGAAGTGCTGAGTTAAGATTTGTGAGAATTTGAGAATTGTACATTAGACTGGGTAGAAGGTAGGTAAGAGACAGTAATCTTGGCTTCAGAGGTAAGGAATTTCTTGTTACGGTAAAAGAGCCCTAGTTTTGAATGTGTCTTTTTGATAGTTATTAACATGCAAGTCAAATTTAAGCTGATCATCGATGGTTACACCTAAGAGCTTAGTACTGGATTCTACCTGAATGAGAGCATTATTAAGGGACTGTATGGAGAAGGAGTGTTTAATATTTATGAACTTTTTAGGTAGGAAGAGTAACAGCTTTGTTTTTAAGGATTAAGGATGAGCTGGTTGTTGGAGAGCCATGTTTCAACTAAGTTAAAAGATGCCTGAGTAGTTGAGAAGAGCTTAGAGGGAGAGTTGTCTGTGGTGATGACTGTAGAGTCATCTGCGTATTGCACTAAAGATGACTGAGGACAAGAGGTATAGAGCTGATTAGTAAAGATATTAAAAAGTAAAGGCCCTAGGATAGACCCTTGAGGTACACCCATATTGACAGGGAGAGGAGGGGAGAGTGCAGAGTGCCATCTCACTGATTGAGATCTAGACTGCAGTTATTGAATGTGACAAGTATATACAGGGAATGTATATGTGTGATAACTGACAGTACTGCTGTATTCTTCAGTTCATCACTTATAAACAAGAAGAAATGAACCCTACAGCTGTTGTGTCATGTACATTAGAAATGGGGATGTTTTTCCATTTGTTGTCATTTGGCAAGCACATAAAGGGGGTATATTGTACTTGTCTATCACATGCTGAATGTGACCCATACCAAAACTGGTAACACTAGCATAACAACATCAGTGCTCACAATGATGAAAATACTAAAATCCTTCCTCATGATTTTGCCCCCTCCCTTGTAACCCATGTTAGCGCTTGTTCCTGGGCAAGCAGCAGTAGGGACATTCGGGATTCATCGTGTAATGCTATTTTGTGTTTCAGGCACTGTGAGTGTTGATGTTGTTATGCCGGTGTTACCAGATTCAACCCCTTGTCAAGCATGTGATAGACAACCATTTATTACCTCATAACATGTATTAGACAACCATGTATTGTATATATTCATGTAAATCCTAAACAGTAATATAATAACACTCAAAATACACAAGTGACAAATGACAACACAAATCTGATGACATTCATTACTTCAAAGTCTTGGTTCATAAATTGACTGCATCTATTACATGATTATACTGGGCATGCTTACAAGAAACTACAGTGAACACTACCATAACAGCATGTAAACAACAAAAACACACAAGAAAGTGTCCAAACACAGACCCAATCACACTTTATGATAATCTTGCATTATGCCATACAGTAAAAAATGTTATGTAAGCTCTCATATCCTATAAAGCTCTACAGTGTGAAGAAAACAATTACAGTATTACATAAATGTTTGAAGATGTAATATAATGCATTATTATTTGGAAATTAAGTAAAATCTGTAAGCAATCAATGATGCAGTCAACATTTGCTTCTTACCAGATTTAAAAACATTCCAGGAGAGATATCAGAAAACTGCATAGCAATCTAATGCCACAAAAATAGACATATTGTTTGTTTTGTGAAGAACACCCTTGAAGGGCTTGCAGCACTTTCTTATTGTATGTGGCCTTCCAACTATGCCATAAATACTTTCTTTGTCTATGCCACTCATATATGACAGTCATCTGAGACAGATGTTACCAGATTTAACCCCCTTTCTCTCACATTACACACTCTACTGAGCTATGTATTGACTGTGTCTGCCCCATAACATAGGAATGGAGCTTGTCACAAATAATTGAAATTAATGTATGAAGTAAGAAAGGACATTTCTGATAATTTATACAATATTAATTTGCCAAAATGATGACGACAACTATGTTAATAGTCACATTAACTGTGAGCAATGCAATATCAATGTTTCTTGGCAAAGGAAGCTGCTACCGTTGTTTTATAGATACACACTGTCCTAGAATTGAACCACACTTTATGTAGATATGTTATACAAGTCACTACTCAATGCATATGCCACAGGAGCACTCACACCAAGACATTCCCAGAAAAAAAACTGTTTCACTGGCAGGAAATTACAAAGTGAATTTATATTTCTATGTCCAAAGTAAAAATTGATAATAATGACTTGATGCAGTGTTGTTTGTGCAATGTCAATACATTCATATATAGTTGCCCTTTGCTGGAACTGATCAGCAAGTGATGTAAGTCCACCAACTAACAACATGTGTATGATCACACACACCATAGTGCAAGTCTCAACACAGCAGTGAGACTCCATCTATGTAAAATCTTTACATCATATCATCATGTTGCAAACAATTTGCATGAGATCAGAGGCACAAGGGAGGCTTCTCCACTGTAACTGTACACATTATAACAGTTGTGGATGTCATTTATGTATAAAAGCATAAGCACACACAGTGTTTATAGTCAGTCAATGAGAGCTTTGAACTCCTGACTATGTAATGGCAGAAGCAACTGTTGCTAAAGTTGTGAGATATTTGGGTAGGACAGGGTATCATGTTATTTCAGCAAGGGATATGTGTGCCTGTAATTTCTTTGAAAGACTGCTGCTATATGTCTATTTGTCATACAACATTGCCTGATGCTAGTTATACCTAAATGCACGTGATGCGTAATGCAGTCATGGCTGTGAAGGGAGAACGGCAATCATAGCTAATGTGTAGATAATCACGGATTTGAACATGTCTTGCTAAGGTAACAACTTACAGAACATTGTGTTATTTCCTCATGCCATAGGAAAAGCCTTAGTAGTTCTCTTATGAAAGCCAGATTTCATCACAGGGCATCATCATTTTCTCTGTGAAAAATGAGCTGAAATTCTAGTAAAAGGAAACCTTAGCAATACATGTACACAGCAGATAGTTGAGTGACACTATTGTTCCCTACATGCACATTCACAGTCATACTACACAACTACGTCTAAGGAGTAATGGCTGGATTTGAACTGACTACCTAAGATTACAACATTCAGAGCATTGCCTGAATAGCACACGCCACACAAGATGCTGGTTTATAATTCTGATAGTACACATTTGAATGGATGACATAACCATTGTTTAATATGGTGATGTTCTAAAAAAATGAAAGGAGTGGTTGAAAAGCACAGTAACAATACACAACTACACATCCTATATGCATTAGAACCCTTCTCTACACAGCAAGAGAGAGAAAAACACATACGAACAGTAGTCAATCATTGCTGGATTCAAACCACCTACTTATTTAGTAGGATAGATTAGACAATCTCAACGCATTGAAATATCGAATTTCAGGACATCAAGATGGAATAATGGAAAGTGCAGTTACGCGAAACTGCACTATGCTGAATGCGGAAGTGTCTAATCTGCAAATGTTGAATCCGCCACTATCGTGGTGTCGCGTCTGTGATGTGGTGCGGTTTGTGGATTTATCTGGGGTTTCAGGTAAGTGTTTTGTGTCTGAGGATATTGGGTAGGGATTTTAGTGTGTGTGAGTGTGTGCAGTGGTGTTTTTTGTGTGTTTGTGTGTTTAGTGTGACCTCGGAGTTAGAATATATAAGTAGGGGAGTGTGGGGTGCAAGGGGGCTTGCTCCCCTGCTTATAGGTAGGTTAGGTGTGTTTGTGTGTGTTGATATATTTCTTTAGTTAAGTAGGTGTATGCATGTGTGATTATGTGCTGGTTTGTATGTGTGTGTGTGTGAATGGTCGCAGTTGTGGTATTCGTGATTATGGGTTTTCGTGTATGTGGGTTTTCCACTATTCAGTCTCAAAATACTGAAATTCGACATTTCAGTATTTTGAGATTGTATAGTGAACCAATTTAGTCACGTAGTCCAGACAGCACAGTTTCAGCAGACAGTGCCACAAGATAAATTATACTACAACAGTGATGTGCTTCATTTGTGATAGCATGATGTAATCATTGTGTATCCAAAAGTGAGTGTTGACTGGGAATACTAGAAATGTATATTTTTCCCCTGAATGAAATTAGATATAGCACATCTGTTGAGAAAGCTCTATGTACCTGACATTTAATTCACAAGCACACACACACACACACACACACACACACACACACACACACACACACACACACACACAGACTCACCACTGTCAGATTTGAACCTCTTATCTATCTAGTTGCACAGTCTAGAGATCACAGTATTAACCATTAGCATCACATGAGAAATTTGACTTTTATATTGAGAGTGCACTTTTGAAAGGATGACCTCATCAGTGTGTTACAGAGAAGATCATGGAGTTAAAAGCAGGATAAAGTGCAGAGGGAGGTGTGTGCAAAGTCAAAGTTTTCTCTTGAGTGGGAAGTTCATAGGTTCATAGGTTCATACTAGGCTATCTGCCCGAGGGCATTTATAAGCCTAGCCCAGAGTTTTGTGGCTTTCGCCACCCCTTTAGTTTGAAGAAAACTATGCCCATTATTTTGCTGTGCCTCTGTCAAGCAGTGACACTGAGGTAATCCCTGGGGTATATCTGCGATCTCCCATCCATTGGTCAAGATTTCTCTTGAACAAGGCCAGCGAGGTGCTCTGCCTCACATGTACCGGGATTTTGTTCCACAGCATAGGGAGTCTCTGGGTGATGAATCTGTCCCTCCAGCATGTCCTATTAATAACCGTGTCAAGGTTTAAGTCTCCCGCCCTTGTAGTTCTGAGGGATCTAGATTTTTTGAGGTGAAGCATGTTCATCAAATCTGGGTTTGACATGGCCTTGTATGTCAGGCACAGGTCACCTCTGAGCAAGCGGTAAGCGACTGAATAGAGCTGGAGTTCTTTCAGTTGGGCAGCATAAGACATATTTTTGAGACCCTTTATCTTTTTGGTGAGGAACTTTTGAGGCCTTTCCAGCTGCTGCAGGTGTCGGGTCAGATACATTCCGAAAGGGGCATTGTACTCAATCATTGGTCTGATGAGTGATGAGTACAGGGGGACGATGACCTCCCTTGATCTAGATGTGAATCCCTTCATGATCAGGTGGGCAATGTAGAAGGTCTTCCTAACTACTTTAGCAACGTGAGTGTCAAATGAAAGGTTACTGTCAACCTGGTACCCCAGATCCCTGATAACTTCTTCTGTGCTCAGTGGATTGCCACCTATATGGTAGCTAGGTGTAACCTTGTTTTTCCCGAAGGGTATGACTATGCATTTCTTAGCATCTAACTTTAGGCCATGGCTCTGGCACCAGTTATCCGTTTCTGTGAGACCCTTCTGAAGGATATCTGTGTCAGATGTGTTTTCGACTATGGCGCCCAGTTTGCAGTCATCTGCAAACTTTGTCAGCCATAACCCTCCTGTGTTTGCTTGTACTTCAGAAAAGTAGATGCCGAACAAGAGTGGGCCCAGGACTGAGCCCTGTGGGACACCACTTGTGACAGGCTTTGAGTCTGACATGGCACCAGCAACTCTGACCCTGTGGGTTCTGTCACTTAGCCAGTTTGCAACCCATCTTGTGATGTATGGGTTTACATTTAAGCTGGTGAGTTTTTTAATGATACCTGAGTGGGGTATTGTGTCAAAAGCCTTTGCCAGGTCGAGGTAGGCTGTATGGACTGCCTTTCCCTCATCAATGGCTTTGGTGACTGTTTCAAAAAAGTCAACCAAGTTTAAAAGGCATGATCTGCCTTTGACAAAGCCAAACTGGGTTGGATCCAGAGTCTGCAAGTTCCCTATGTCTTTATTTATGAGTTCCATTATGATCCTCTCCATGGCTTTGCAAATCAGGCTTGTCAAGCTGATGGGATGGTAGTTTCCAGGGTCGGTGGAGGCACCGCCTTTGTGAAGTGGGACCACAGTTGCCGTGCGCCACTCCTTGGGTACGTATCCTGAGGTGAGGCTAAGATTAAACAGCTGTCCTAACTGCGGGTTTAATTCCTCATTGAGTTCGTGGAGCACACAGCCGGGGACACCATCCGGTCCCATGGATGCTGTGTTTTTCACCTTGGAGAGAGCAGTTCTCACCTGGGCATTAGAGATGTTTGGGGGGCTACAATCCTCTGGTATAGATATCTCTCCTTTTGGGGGGGGGAGAAGTTTGCACTGACCTGTCAGCCAGTATGTTGGCAATGTTTGTAGGTTCAGTAATTTTCACATCATTTTGAACTAATTCTGAGCATATCTGGGAGTTTCCTCCCAGGTTTCTAACATAGCTAAAGAAGGCCTTATGATTGTCTTTTGAATCCTTAGCTATTTTTCTCTCAAAATTTGCCTTGGATGATTTTATGAGAGCTCTTAGTTTTTTACTTATAATGATCAACGGTGTCTTATCTTTTAAGGATTTTGCTCTATCTTGTAGTAGCTTCCTCCTTTTGTTGTAGAGCTTGTTTATGGCTGGGGTCCACCAGACTGGACGCTTGCCTTTGGTACAGAGAGTCTTTGTTTTGTTTGGGATTGCCTGATCCATGCAGTCCTGTAGGTGCTGGTAGAAGGCATTTGTAAGTGATTCAGCGGCTTGATTAATGTTTACCGCTGGCTCGGGGGCCTTAAAAGAGACCACACTAGTCTTTAGAAGTGTGAAGTCGGCTTTTGAGAAGTTCTTCACTGTGGTCTTTTTTATCTCAGGTGGGGGTGGGATGAGGACCTCCAGTGAGATTAGTTTGTGATCTGATCTCACCAGTGAGGGGTATACTTCTGGTGTTGAACATTGCGATCCCATGTTCATGATGATGAGATCAAGTATGTTTTCACCTCTTGTGGGGATGGTGACTAGTTGTTCCATGGCATTTGAGTTTATGAACTCCAGGAACCTTTGGGCTAGAGTGTTTGGGCTTGAGTAGTGATCCCAGTCTATATTAGGGTAGTTGAAGTCACCTAGTATGATGGTATTTGGAGATACATTTATCCCCTCCAGAGTTTTCAGGAAAGCTATGTGAGGTTCCTGAGTCTGAGAGGGTGGCCTGTAACATGCTACAAATTGCAGAGCAGTCTTGCCTATGGTTAATTGCACCTGGATGGTCTCCGATGCATCTTGCGTTGCCACCAACCTTGAGGTGTGGGTGTCCTTGATGAATATGGACACCCCCCCCCCTCCTTTCTTGGTGTTGTCCGGATTTTGGGGCTGGAACGCATGATATGAGGTAAAACCTGATAGTGCTGGGGTGCTCTCAGGAGCCTTGAACCAGGTTTCAGTCACAGCACAGACATCGATGTTCTCCATACTGAGAAGGGCCTCGAGTGCGTGCATCTTGAGGTTGAGACTTCTGGCATTGAGCAGCATTACCCTTAGTTTTTTTCCTTTTTTGTGTTCTAGGGTGGTAGGTTTAGAATTTGAACCTTGCCTAAAAAAGGCACTATGGGGGTGGCAAGAGCCTTTGCCAATATCCGGAAGCCCAGGGGTGACAGGTGCAAGCCATCCCTTGCGAAGCAGTGTGGCTTGTCCAGCATGTCATCCCAGGCAGACAGACATTGGATCCCCTTTGAATGACACCAGAGTTTAAGCCAATTATTAAAGGTGATCATCTTATCTCTGTATTGTAGCATCATTCTTGGTGAAGGTAGGATACTGCTCAAGGTCAGGGTCATACCTGCCTGGGCTACATGATCAGAGAGCTCCTCAATGTCTCTTTTCATGTAGTCCAAGGAGGTACGTCTCAGGTCGTTTACACCAGCGTGGACAATGACTGAGTCGTACTTGTACCTGCTGTTGAGAGACCTGAGTGCTTGCGTTATGTGGCGGATTCTAGCGCCCGACAGGCAGCTTACTGTGATCCTCTCCTTACTCAATCTGGTGAGCGGGACGTCAGTGTGTCTGACTATGGAGTCACCAATGACGAATGTGTCTGGCATTGTGTTTGGCCTTAAGGGCTGTGACTGTTTGGCACACTGACTGTGTGGTTTATGTGTTGCATGTGTTGTGTCCTGAGGTGGTAGTTGTTTGGGTGTCTGCTTTGGTGGCCTCTGCTGTTTTGGTAGATTTTTGATCAGAGCCTCCGAGTATGTCTTTGTGTGTTTATGTGTATGATTTGAAGTTGTGATAGTACTATGTGAGACTGGGTATGTGGTGTGTGTGGTTACCTTCTCCTCCTGTCTGGTCTTGCCAGTCCTATGTTGAGAGAGCTCAGCCTCCAGTTTGGCTGTATAGTTGCATCTCTCGTATGTATTTGTGTTTTGTGGGAGAAGGAGAGGGTTGTCTGTGTACACGAGGCAATTGTAACATTGCCTCAATATTCCCAGGTTCACCAGCTGAGCAGGAGAGGACACTAGCAACTGATCCCTCGACATGCTAGAAAGAATAGACAAAAAAACTTAAAAAAAGACTCCGGGGGATGTGGGTGATCGAGAAAGGGGTTTTAGGCTGGTGGGGTACTATCTATAATAAAAGTGCTATATCAAGGTGAAACGTACTGTAGGAGCAAGTGCTAGGCTTTACAGATAGAGAATAGTCTACTTGGGAATCAAGTAGAGATGAACTTTTTAGTTATAGGATACGCTGGTTAGATCAGTAGTACAGCTCAAGGAAGGCTGTTTTAAGGGAAAATTTGAAGAGTGGACTTTAGGTAGCCTGAATAGTTTAACCTTGATTAACCGCCGCTGCTCTCGTGTGTTCCTGTAGCATCTCTGCGCTAACGCACGCTTTATAGCAGGGGGCTGGAAAAAACAGGAAATGACCCAAAATGGCCAATGAATTACTAGTTGCTGTCTCTAACCACTCCTCTGAGGACAAACAGGCAGCTCAGTACTCCCCACTCTCACTGGTGAGTAAAGAAACTTCCCTCTGGCCACACAAGAAAATGGAGGAACACAGGAACCAAATACAAAGCCCAGGGATCAGCAAATCTGGTCTCTGGAACAACTAGCTAGGAAAGTTAGGACAGCAGAAGTATTTTTTTGTTTTTTTTAGTTTTTTTTTAACAAACAACAGAAAATACAGTAAATGCTTTGTTATTCGACTAAATTGCTATCAAGGGCTAGTACACTTGAATGTATTAGCCTGTTTGTTAACTTTTAAGCAAAATTTTAGCCAAGAAGTGCAATCAACAATTTAAGCACAGAAAAACAGGAAAAACAGGTAATATAACAGCAATATAAGCACAAACAGTGGTCGAAAAGCACAATAGATCGAAAACAGCAATAAAAAATGAAAACACTACATCTGTTGTTGAAGCTTTACTTACCTGACACTAGAACCACACACACACACACACACACACACACACACACACACACACACACACACACACACACACACACACACACACACACACAAGTTCTCTACTGTCAGATTTGAACCACCTTTCTAACCAGTTACAAAATCTAGAGACTGCAGTATGAATCATAATTGCCACAGGAAAAGTATAACTTTAAGGATGTAAAAATGTACATTTGTAGGTATTAAAACTTCACTGTTTGGAACATCAGCTACCGTGCATCACAGGTTTTAGGACAAATGCATGTGACTGGACAGGCCAATGTAACAGCACTGCGCTTGTCTCGTGTAATTACATATTTCACTGATAACATCTATATACTTTCATTCATGTACATTGTGATACTGTGAGTGACATGTACCTGTTTCACAGTATGGGGTGCCAATGACAATCACAATTGTAAAACAGTAGATTGTCAAGCAAGCAAGCATTCATGACAGTTCATACTGGGTGGACAGCATGCTCATAGTAACCATTTATCATGTCACTATTAGTTGGCTCATGCTTGCACACTGTGCACTGACAATATAAACACTTCCTAAATCTGACAGTGGACGTCTGAATAACAATGATGGATTATATGTGAAAAGGTCATTACACACCAAGTTGCAAGAGCAACTGTTGGAGTGTAGGCATGCATTAACAGACTGAATTAACTGAGTCAACATCACTCTGAAATCTATATACCTTGTTTTCAAAATTCCATTAACACATAAAAAAGTTGTACAACCTACTCACATATTTATGATGTAATATGTTTACTCTCTCCCTGAAGCAGAACTCTGGCAAGCTTATTTGTGCAATGATGGCAAAGTATCAGCACATGCATAATCATAACCTGAGGTATTGAACTGAGAATGGGAATTAGCAGTAGTGTATGGTGGTCTGTAACAACCTTTATGCAGATAAGCAGTATACATGTACATCCATGTCTGAGTCTGATGGAATACAGAACAGGTATGAGTTATGGTCATGTTTCATGGTTCATGATTTACACATTTGTCATGACAGTTGCAGTCCTTCACTCCTTATATGCACAATACAGGTTAATTATGAAACACATGAGAGGACGGCATGTTTTTGCTGGTGGAAACATGGCTTACATAAACAGTTATGAATCAAAGAGGGTGACTTGATGACACAGAATGGGTTTGGAGGAAGGGATAATTTGGAGAGAGAGATACACATATAAGCGTACTAACGAAATTAGGTTATGGTTAATTTCTGCATATATTTGTGTTGTGTTGTGTCATCCTGCATTTTCTAACCTATATAAATTTATAAAATAAAATCTATGGATTTTTCTAATGCCTACAATTGCCAATAATTCTCACGATATTCTCAAGGGTATGGATGACAACAAAACATTAAGATGCCAGAATGTGTACATCCTTTGAAACTCTACACTTCAGACGTACTGCTATGTACAATAAAGTATTTCCAGTATGGTTGAAGATGGTGTAGGAGAGTGGAAATATGATGAGGTCATAAGGAGGATACTGTTGTTTGACAACATATGCAGCATACTTACACACATAACATTAAGATGTTACAATATTAAATATATGTCTGACATTTGTCCAGATTTGAACCCGTGACAACATAAAAGAAAATGTACACAGACAAGAGGATTATCTCAGTTCAACACACAGAAACTTAAGAATTGTTAAGTTTAACTGACACATTTGAAGGGACACTGACAACAGATACAAAAGAAAATGTAAGCATTACCATAAGGACAGTTGTAATATCCAATAACGTGTATATGGCATCTATCATCTTAATACCTATGTTACGTGAACTGTCTCAAAATAGTACTATCAGTCTGTATTTCTGTAGTATGACTACACAGAGCACATTTACGTGAAGTGTACCATGCTACTGCGGCTGAAATTAAACTCTTCAGCTTTTGCCATAACACATGAAATAACATTTACCTCCACTAACCATTGGTGCATAATGCCAACCACCATACAAATATTAAGACACTAAACATGGAGGAGAGATTGGGAGACAGGGACAGAGGCATAGAGAGAGATTTTCTTATGGTCCATTTCTGCACACCTTTGTGTTGTGTTACTTTTTGGTTTGTCATCATAATTATTCTGGCAAGATCTGTAGGAGACAGTGTTCTCAATATGAATCAAGCAGATTAACACACAGCAGCAGGATAACGGTATGTTAATAAAATGTGTAGCCGACACTTACATACAAAGGAGACATACAAAACATTGAATAACACTTTGGTATACATCTGGATTTAAACCTTGGCAGTATTCTAAAATGAACCTACAGATGCAAGTATTATCTAACCACACCATATAGGAATACGAAGCTGCAAAGTTCAAATCTGACAACAGACTGAAGTAAAGGAAAATGTATGTATTAGACTTCATTGCATTTGTGACAATTGTAAAATCTCATAATGTGCTTGCACTACATTACATTCAGTAACATAATAAACATGAAACAGTAAAAAGTGGTGATATACAAGTGTGAACAAATACAGATACAAGGCAGCCTCGGTGGTGCAGCGGTTAGCATTGCCACCTCACAGCAAGAGGTTCTCCAGTTTGATCCTCAGCTGGGGTGCCTTCTGTGCAGAGTCTGCATGTCCTCCCTGTGGTCATGTGGGTTTTGTTCGGGTGCCCCACATTACAAAGACATGCTGTAGGTGGATTGGATACTCTAAATTAGTCCTAGACCTGAATGCATGATCATGTGCGACTTCTGTGGAAGATTGGGTGCTGGGCTGGCAACTCAACACCATAAAAAACTCCACTGCCAATCATGAGCGGACAGGTGATCCGCTGTGGTGACCCTTAACCGGGAAAAAGCCGAAAGAAGAACAGATATAGAGACAGACAAATAATATTATATTTTTCTGAGGCATTTTTTAACATCTTTGTGGTGTGTTACTGTTATGTTTTTCCAGATAAGTAATCTGTCATGCCATGTATAATCAAGTTTTTCCAATACAGAGCAAGCAGGGGTCAGAAAGTCTAACCATAACTGAAACATAAGCAGGACAATGATGGATTGCTAAGATATGTAGGTAATATGACGTGGGTAGTTTACTAAGTTTCTCTGTTGGGGATGGAATGTTTTTGCAAATGCTTTCTTGCTGCACTATTCAAATGCTATGTTCATGAATTGTTGTAAATGGAGATTAATACAGATGACTGGAGTTAAACATAAGATATAAAATGACATGAAATAATAATTTGATATACGGCTGTAAATGAACCCTTTACACTATGCAAAAACATCAGTCTACAGACAGGGGAATCATCTCAACACACTACAAGGGGCTTTTGCTTCATTACATCCAGCAGCCTAAAAACTGCTAGAGTAACTGTCACAAAGTAGTGCTATCAGACTGCCTTTACACTGTATCCCATAGTGCAGCAGATTTATACACATTTGCACAAAGATAACCAGACTAGTGTGGGAGATGACAAAAACTCACCATTTATTGTGATAGGATGTGAAATGCCATTCATCAGTCAGCACTGGTGATCGATGTCAGACTTCAAGCAAATGCTGAGGACAAAAAGTGAAGGCTTCTTGATGGGCCATTTCTGGCCATATCTGTTGTCTGTGATTTTATTTTTTTGACCAGATTAAATGTGTGAAAAATGGGTTGATATGGCAGTGGTGAAAATTGAGGGCAAGCAGAAGGTAGGACAGAAGGAAAAGAATACAGGAATTTGCAGGATGGTGGTGGAAGAGCACCATAGCTATCCACTTCTTCACAAAATAATTGTCAAATTGCAACCAGAACATAATGACTTTAGGGAATCACCACACCAGGGATGGGTGACAACAGCAGAATAATGTTAGCAAAGTATAACGAACTGGATCAAATCAAGTGTGTCAAGATGTCACACAGGTGAAGAAGAGACTTATGTATGGGGCATAGGTGTGTTTTTATTTATTTATTTATTTATTTATTTATTTTTGTGGGACAGGTGCCCAATTTTTTGTGTTTTGGAGAGACAGAAATGTTGGGAAATGTGCTTAGGAATGAGAGGATCAGGTAAGTAGAGTAGGTTAGGTAACAGGTGCAGACCTACATGACATACAAGACAGACACGGACAGTGACAGACACAAAATGGTTGAGGATAGGTAGGACACATCAAAGGCTCACTCATATCCAGCTTGAGAACAGTGAGAATCTAGTCCTTACCCTCAGAACCGTCATCACCATCTCCTGTGTCAGTTGCCTGGTTCAGTTCCAGATGTGGCAATACGACACAGGACCTTTTCAACCATGCCAATTCGGGCCCTCAACATTATGCCCTCCACCTGCCAGGGCAAAACTATCTGATTCAGGTGGAACAGGTATGGCAGGTTGTGACACAGATGTGCTGGGTGTCTGTGCTGTCTGTGGTGGTGCCACCACAGCCAACTATGGAGGTATGGTGGTCCAGTCCCCAATGGTCAATTTAGCTCCCTCTGCTGATGTTCATGTTGTTTTCAGCAGAAATGTATTTTAAAAATGATATACAAACAAGAAAAAAAAGACAAGGGATATAATGAAGGGACAAAAAAAGAGAGAATTACATCAATGGCATGGCATATTACTTTTTTATTTCAATTCATGAACCAATGTGAGAAATAAATATGTACACCTTTGGCAAATGCCATGTACAAGCACGTTAATAGCTGCATAGAGGCAGCTGTACCCACCAGGAGGAAGTACAGAATTAACTAAAAAAACAAGCTACCCTGGTGGAATCACAAAATCAATAGGCTGTATAACAGAAGGAAGAAAATCATGGCAAAAATTAGGAGGTGCAGCACCCAGCAGGATAAACGCACTCCCATAAAACTAAAACAATTCAGAGGACAAATAAAATCTACCAAAGCCATATTTGAGGTAAGTTTGACCTCCCAGGCCAAGGACAACCAAGAAGCATTCTTTAGCTATTCTGCAACCTCAAAGGCAATACACAATTGTGTGCAGAGCTCATTGTAAATGGAGCCACCTATACTAAGCCAGAAGATACAGCAAACCTCCTGGCTGATAAATTCAGCTCCAACTTTACCCCTTCCTCCCCTCAACCTTCCCACAGGAAATACCATCAAATATAACTCCCCCTACTATCACTAGGGAACAGGTCCTTAATGTTCTCTCTAAGACCAAGAACAATATTAGGACAATATCCTAGGATGCTTTCTAAATAGCATGAAACAAGATCCATCAGGGCCTCTGGAATTACTATTTAAATGTAGCCTCCAAACAGGCTTCATGCCTCATGAATGGAGAACGGCAACACTCATCCCTCTGCACAAAGGTGGGTAGTCTACAGACCCTGGAAACTACAGACCCATAACTCTCACTTGTAAAACCATGGCAAGAATTATCATGGAGATGATCAATAGATATAGTAAACCTCCAGACACTGGACCCAACCCTGTTTGGTTTCATCAAGGTCAGATCATGCCTACTCAACCTGATGGACTTCTTTCAGAAGTCACCAAAGCAATGGATGAGGGCAAAATGGTTCACACTGCCTACCTTGACCTGGCCAAGGCATTTGACACAATACCCCACTCGAGCATTGTTGACAAACTCAAGAGGTTAGGTACAAACTCATATATCACCCAGTAGATAGTCAACTGGCTCACAGACAGGACCCAGGAAGTTCAAACTGGGGAGTCCACCTCTATAAAGAGGCCAGTCACAAGTGGAGTCCCCCAGAGATCAGTCTTTGGACCGGTCCTTTTTGGCATTTACTTTTCAGAAGCCAAGGCCAATGTCAGTGGTCTCTGGCTGACTAAATTTGCAGATGATGTTCTCCAGGAGGGTCTGACACAGACAAACAACTGGTGTCCGAGCCATGGACTAAAATTATGCCAAAAAATGCATGACAGTTTCCTTTGGGAAGTCATCCATTCTTGGTAACTATCATATTACAACACACCACTTAGAGTTGACCCAGTAGTCAGGGACTTAGTGACACACATATAGTAACCTATCCTTTTGACCATCACATGTCTACATTATTGAGGAAATCATTCTATGTTGTGCAACTTATAAACAAAGGTATGGCATCTAAGTCCAAGGAAGTCATTGTTCCACTGTATTCAGCATTCATCAGACCTATCATTGAGTACAATGCTCCCTTTGGTATGTACCTAACCAGGCATATCCAACAACTGGAAAGTCCACAGAGGTTCCTCACTAAAAGACTAGAGAACGTAAGAAAAAGTCCTATGCAGACTGCCTCAAGGTCTTATCCCTGTATTCTGTCTCCTACAGGCTTTTGAGGGGAGATCTATGCCTGGCATACAGGGCATTGTCAGACCTCATTCCAATGGACCTCCTCCATATCCACAAAACAAACAGCACCAGAATTACCCATTCTAAAGACCTAAACCTTGACTGTGATATAAATAGGACCTGCTGAACAGACAGGTATGTATCCCAGAGACTAACCTGTCTATGGAATAGGCTCCCCATCCATATGAAGCAGAGTTCCTCACTAACCCATTTCAAGTGAAACTTGGACAATCAGATGGGAAAATAGAAATTCATCCCTGGTTTGGCACCTATGTCTCTCATGGACACAGGCAACCTGTAAACAGTTCATCTCCCAGGCCCCTGCTTACACTTATCAAGGGTATCAGAACTTATGAGAGATTTAGGACGCATGGCTAGGCTTAAAAGGTCCTTGTGGTCATTAGCCTAGTAAACACCTATGAATCTATCAACATCCAAATATGATGGGAAGACATTAATGTGTCTTAAAATAAAGCAATTGCAATGGTAGGATATAACAAATAGAATCATTTATTTGACTGTCATGTTAGATATATGCTTTCAAATATAATTGTATTTGCAAAATTGAATTGTTAATGTCATGTAGTATTGCGGTTAACATCTTATAAATAATATCCTGTAAAAAATCTAATGTCTATCTCTGGAATTGAACCCATGCAAAATTAAGCTGATGTAGTGACTGTCTAATGTAATCACCAAGTGTTAATGCAGCAGGCATGTACTGTATGTTTGATTTAAAAGTTAAGGTATGTCTGGTCAAGATGAGATAAGAGTAATGGACAGAAAACACGTTTCTGCCTTGCATTCAGACTTTATGCATACTTAACCCATGCTTCTCTGAGGTGAGTTAGTCTTCCCTGATGCACCTCACAGTTTTCTATTATCTCTTTTGCAGCTGTATAGCATAGAAAAGAAAACAAAACATGAACTCATAATAAATAACTGCATTGGATGCCTAATTAATGCTATATCATAAATAGGTGATGGGTCAGTAAACTTACACAACTCATGTGTTTGCAGTCTTAAATTCATTCTCCCATCAACTCAGGAGGTCCTACTTGCTCATTTTCATGTCACTTAGTGGTAACGGCATTGCTCCCTAGTACGTGGGATGCCAACTGCACTAGAGGCAACCTTGCCAAAGCTAGTCCATGCCTCAGCCTTATAATGAGATCTGGTACAATCCCCTTGCAGCAGCCACCTACTGCAGTGCTTCACCAAGATTGCCACAAAAATCTTTGACTCCTCACTACTCCATTGTGCTCCAAATTAAATTGCATTTCTACCTTCACCAGCCATGTGTGCAAAACTCAAGCTAGAAATATGTGTCTGAACTGGCACCCAATTCAGATCGCATGTGTAACAGCTTGTACACAAAGATACACAGCCTTACTAGCTGCATTTGTACAACTGAAAGCACAGCAATGACTTGCTAGATACATTGGCACTTGTTACATCAGAAAGCATTGAAGGTGTGAAATATGGTAGTGAGAGTTGGCCGTGTGTGATGCTCAAACTATTGACACATGTTCCAATGTTAAACAATGACATGTTTTATGGTGCTTGTTATAATTGCTGTTGTTTGCAGGAAAAACCGTATGACTTGTGACATACTGGGCTGTTGGAACTTACTAGTAAGAGTGAATAGTACTTCCTAGGAATCGAAACCATGAGAAAAAATCATTACATATTAAATTTTGCTTATTAACTGTCAGTGCCACAAAATAACTTACTTTCATTAATTTAAGAATGAATGGAGATATATTTAAGAGATGCCTTAATGTGTGTGAGTTTAATTAGTCATGGAACTGCATTTCTATGTAAAAGGTAGTATTTGTGTTTGTAAGTAGATTTCAGATGCATGGAGTTGCATGGCCTGTATAAAATATAGTGGTTTATGTTACATATATACTTGATAAGACAAACTGTCCTAAACTCATACTTATGATGTGTAATAATTCATAATAATTATAACAAAAATATTGTGCAAATCATACTTATGCAAATGTACTCTAATTTAAATACTATCATTATTATGTTTAACATACTTTACACACATTATTCTGGGCTTATGCAGCAAGCATTAATGATACATTTGTTGCAATAAATGTAGTTATGATACTCTTTTGCATTTAGTGTTATATTCCTTATCAAAACTTTGCAGTAAATGGCATCCTGTTCCCCCATGTAAAAGCATCTGTAAACTGGATTCACACTCTGCATAAGCTTTCCACTGATTCCCAGCTCAGTGTACTTACACCTTCTGCCACAGGGAAAATTATCTGATTGGTGCATTTTCTTTACTGAGTACTATCCAGAGAGTTGTTGGCCCTACACCAGCATCCGGCTCACTTCTGTTACAGAAGGCAGCCCACATTAAATTTTTCACTTTTTTCCTTTGTCCATTGTCCAAATACAATATGCATTATAAAAAAATGCAATAATATAAAAAAAGTGAAAATAAAATTAAAACAATCAAAAAGTATATCTATCAATGACCACAGGAATAAGTGCATTACAGTGGGATATTCATCCTTCTCATATCTCTTTACCACATCAGACCAGAAAAATTCCCAGCTCTAAAAGGAATACTAAAACCCTATACCACTAATTGAACCCTATGATTCAACAACAAAGCTTTTCTATCCAACACAAAATCAAACAACAGTGCAGGAGACTCCCTATACTCTAACCAGGTAGCAAAAACATGGAACCAAATCCATCCTGGAATAAGACAGGTAGGCACAATGCACGTCTTTAAAACATCAGTAAAGAAACACCTGATAAATAACTGGTTGTGCGCATGCACTACCCCAGGCTAACCAACCCCACTGTACGCAACCCAAACTCCACCTTCAGAGTTACACTCCTTTTACTTAACCTTTCTGGACTCTAATTTTACATATGTAACGTTATATCTCTCACTAAGAAATCTCACTGTATATTCTCCTACAACTGTCATTTGCACTATTCTTCTACTGACTGCCACTTCACCCGCTACACACTTTCTCTCCTACAAAACTTTCATTTCCCAGATAACTTCCACTTTAATGCACATCTACACAAGCTCTTTATCTCAATCTACCTAATGTTTCATATAACTACTTTTTCTCTTAGGTGCTACCTCCTGCTAAATCCCTTTCTGCCTTTGCTACCTTTCTGTATCTCCAACTGATAGATGTTGGATATATTATATAATGTTCTTATCTGTGTAATTTCTCTATAACCAGCTACCTCATGGAAAAAAATGTACTTCCTCAAATTCATAGGCTACTGTATGTTATATAATGTGTTCTAGATGTAGTCATATAATTATGTGTTCAAGTAAACTCAATGTATTTTACAAAATGTCTTTTTTTGTCTTTAAATGTACTTGCCTAATATGTGAAGCTTTTCTCCTTGGGCCTCCACTAAAAATGGGATAAACCAGAGTCAGAACTTCCCAGTAAACAAAGAGAAATAAATAGATAAATAAATAAATAATTTCTGGCAGACATTATCAAGACTTTAGGTAATGACAAATAATGGGAGAGGAGACAGACAGCTCACATGTTAACAATAGTGAGAATAGTTGAGTTTCAAACAACAGCTTGATATAACAAAATGTGTGTCAATATGTATTGACAACCTGCTCTGTAAAAGTATCTGTAAATTAGATGTAAACCATACATCACATGTTTCCCTTCCTAAGATCACAACACTTATACCTTGGGCTACAGAAATAGTTATCTTACAGATGCATTTTCTTCACTGAGTACTACACAGGGTGCTGACAGTCATGCACCTGCACCAAGCTCATTTACTCTTGAGAAGGTAGCCCAAATTACATTTTTCATTTTTTTCTTTATCTATGAATCATGTTTGTACACTGCTGAGTAGAGCACAAATGGAAATGTACACTGCTGAGCAGAGCACAAATGGAAAAGGTTTTAAAAATGACCATATATTTCAGAGTAGCACATTTAATAGATATATGTAGCATGGAACACAGCAGTTACAGGATTAGCATGACACATTCATCCTTTTCAGATCTGCTTGCCACATCACAAGTAGCATTTGGGTTACACATCATCAGGATTTCATGTACTGGAAATTGTTGTAAGGGGACACACAGACAATGGCAGGAGGTCATTTTTGCCACAGAATATGCAATTACTCATGACATAGAAGCTTACAATGCAAACTATTACTGTCATGCTGAATACTTGAGAGATATGGATACAAATGTCATATCTGACAATATCCACAGCATATATTGTCATTAATAATGAGAACAGGTAAGTTTACAACAGCACCTTTGTGTCATCAATTTATAGGTACTACAGGTAAAATTTTTATCATTTATCACAGATTTCAACCTGTTTATTCTATATACAATACTGGGTGTCAATAGTTATTCCTAATCCAGTAAAATATCTCTAAACTGGATTTGAACCCTGCATTATGTGGCCTTTTTCTCTAAGGTCACCACTTGCACCTTGTGGCACAGAGACAGCTGCCAGGTGGTATTTATTCATGCAGTACTGTCCAGAGTGCTGATGAAAGTGTACTGACACCAGTCTGCTACTGATGGCATTTCATAGTTAATTTGTCAGTTTTTATCATAGGAAGTGAACTCTTGTTCACTGTTAGTGACTGCTGCCAGCCAAGACTGTTCAAAGGATGAAGAGAGAAAAAAGTAAAGAAAAGTATTAAAAAGGGAAACATTATGAAATAAGTAGTTAAAATGTACATCTATGACGTTTCCTCAATTAGTTGTCTTGCAACATGAACATATGCTCCTTAAACATCAGTACATTCAACAAACAACACCCCTCTGGATTTGAACCCCATCACAGCAGGACATTCGCAGCACAAACTTGAGATTATTATCAGGATTTGTCACAGATACATGCATATATTGTGAAGAATCAAAAGTAGATTGTATATACTCAAGATGTGACATAGTACCAATTCACATTACAGGTGAAACAGAACCAAGTTCTGAAAGTTGCCCTTTGTATTTTGCTCTTAGATGTGTGGATGAATAGATACTGGCAACAGTTAAGCAAATCTTTCTTCCACACAATATAAAATAAACATTTGCGACACTGTACCTCTTTTCTCCTCTTTTTTTGTGGGCATCAGTCCTTTATCTATGTTTCGTTAACAAGACTGCATTGTGCTTTGCATTACTTTTATCTGTTTCAATGAGCAATGTAGGTCCTTAGAATTACAGACAAATTTTAATCGGGGACAAAGTGTGGTCATAAACAATTCATACAAATGTTAGGAATGTTGAACCTCAGTAAGTGTACATCAAAGAGGACTGACTGTGAAACCCTGATTGTTCCCATGGTCAGACTAATTATTCATACTTACAAGTCCTTAGTAGGTAATGATGGATTGCATTTTAAAATACATCTATTAGTTTACTATCTGCATTTTTCTGTCTAGCTGCTGGTATAGCCGTACATATTGGTTATTTATTGACCATTGAACATGTTTGTAAAGAATGCTACCTGACATTTATGGAAAGTTTTCACTGGGAAGCAGACCAGTTATTTTAGAATAGTGTTGTATTACTTATTAAAAATGTCAGTTTTTTTTTTTTTTTGCTTTATTAGCCCACAAAATTGTGTTAAGTCTGTGATATACAACTGTCTGCCCTCCATGGAACTGGATATCCCACAAATGTTTATACATTTTTCCTTGAAAAGTATACATTATTTTTGTTAATGCTGTAATGTACAACGTTACATGACTGCTGTCCTCCTGACCTAGCATTGTTTGTGATTTCCTTTCTTTTTTGTCAGAGGAGGTGGGTGAATCTATACGGAGACTGACTTTTTCAAATATTTTAAGCATGATGGATGGATATTTTCACAGATATTTGTTCTGTTAACAATCAGTTATGGCTTACTGATGCATTTGTTTCCTTTTATGTTTCCTTTCATACAGGGCTATTCTGACCACATCTGTACTCAGTAATGTGCCATACAATGACACTGAGAATGAAGAGATCATCCAGGCACAATACTTAGAGACAGAGGTAACAAGTCCTCCCATAACCATGTCTAGGAACAGGTGGTCAACAACATAATTACAGCAGGAGGTCATGGCTGTACATACAAAAGAATAAGACAAAGAGCCAGTAACATGATTCCACGGGCAGGACACAGGGTGGCTGCAACTCCCCAGGAACATATGATACAATCTTTTTACTGAATCACCACTAAGTGAAACAGAGGAGATCTGGTCCACTGACAGAGATCCAGACAGTTCAGCAGAGGGTTTACACAGAATAATTAATGCTGTGGCTGACATGGAAGACAACCCAAGTATGCCTCCTGCAGAACTTCCAGGTTTGCAAAACAATGAAATAATTCTCAGTGTGTGTGTGTGTGTGTGTGTGTGTGTGTGTGTGTGTGTGTGTGTGTGTGTATCTATCTATATATATATAAATATATATATATATATATATATATATATATATATATATATATATATATATATAAATATATATATATATATATAAATATATATATATATATATATATAGATAGATAGATAAATATATATATGTGTATATATATATATATATATATATATATATATATATATAAATATATATATATATATATATATAGATATATATATACATATATACACACATACACAGATAGATACAGTGAGAAGGGTGGGATAGAATAGACACTAAGAGAGAGACAGAAGGGGTTAAATCAACTAGATAGTACACTTTAGTATGAGATGTTTCTTATTTTGCCACTATCAAGGGGATTCTTGTTTGTTTCTTGTGTCATTTGCATTGTGATGCTTATCAACCATGTTTCATCTCCCTTTCTTATATGTAGGTGCATCTGGTTTTCAGTTTACATGACCACCTGCGCATAGTAAGCACACCTTTTGTATTCTTATTAATGTACATAAGATAGATGTATGTATACATAAAAGTCATTCTTTTCATTGCATTAGCATTATTTATTTTTAATATACATTTTACATAGCACAAGTTTGATCAATTTGTATTCTATTTTTCTCTTTGTTGTATTGACTACTTATCATGAATGATCCTATCAGTGACACTATGGAATTCCTACCACCTGATGGCAGAGTATTGGTAGCCTCTGATGATGGTGGCAATGAAGAGGCAGTCTTGGGGTGCAGAGGGTCAGCCTGATCCTGAGATTGTGCATCCAACATCCCCTAATCCTATTTCAGGCATTGTCAGTATGCCTATGCATATCCATGGCACAGAGATCGCAGACATAGGACAGGTTCAGGTGATACAGTTTATCAAGGTAGTCTGGATACTCAAGTTGCAGAACCCGTTGATTCTCCCTATAGCCACACTGAGGGTGAAGTGTCACACAGACAGGTTAGTAGAGGTGCTCAGAGGAGACCTGATGTCCACCCTCCTTCTGATGTTGGTGTGTCAGTTGCAGTCACACAACATATGTTTAGGGCTGTCACAGAGGCATGGCCATGTTCCACCAGGGCCTCTGAAGAGGTAGTAAGAATGCTAAACCTTGTCCATTCTGACATGTGGGGACTGCCTGAACTGTGTGGGTGACTCCTTGGACAGGATGAATTACACGCTGCTTCAGACAGTGTCTGCAATGGAACATCTGCTGGGGAGAGTAGGCATACATGTGGCCAAAGTGCTGCTATATCATCTGGTGTTAGCCAACATAGCTGTGCAAAATCCTGCTTTCGTAGAGACACTACTTCCACTGCTCTGCCAGTGACTGTGGTACCCACACCCAGGCATGGTAGCCATGTGGTTATGATCTTGGATATATTTGTAATATGACCTCGTCGAGCAAACATCACTTATGTTCAGGCAGCACTCATCTTCTAGCCAGAGCCATTGAACCAGCAGTGCAACTCCTGTCAGAGGTAGTTCTCAAAACTTTGTTAAACTAAACTGGATACTACAGCAATACAAATATTAGTCTCTGTTAGATCTAAATCTACATTATATGCACTAATAACACAAAAGGTGTTCTTACCATGTGCAGGTGGTCTTGCAGGCAGTAATCCAGATGTCCCTATATGTAAGGAAGGGAGAGGCAAGAACGCTGATTGATATGACAATGCAAATGAAACAAGAAACAGAGAACAATCCCCTTTACATGTGCAGATTAAGAATCATCTCATACAAAAATCTACTGACCATTTTAATTTCTCCTCCAAACATCCTCCTTTATCTATCTCTATTGAATCATTTCATAGGTTCATAGGTGATTAATAGGTTAATGGTCTTAGGGCCTTTATAGCCAAGCCATGTAAAAAAAAAATCTACCCTAACTGACCATAGTGAGATGGTCAATGTTAGCAGAGCAATTCTATGGTCAGCACCTACTATCATTGTTCATGAGGGACACAGGTGCCACCCCCAGGTGAATTTACAGTCACCCATCCAATTGTCAAGGCTGCACATAAATAAGGTAATTGAGAAGCTCTGCTTCATGCGAAATGGGAGCTTATTCCATTGAAGTGGCAGTCTCTTGGAGATATATCTGTCTCTCTAAAATGTTTTGATAATCTCACATGCTAGGTTGAGATCCCTGGAGAGCATGACTCTTGTCTCATTTGATTTGTGGATGTGCAGCATTTCCATTATAGCAGGATCACAGACTTCTCTTTAGGCCAGGCACAGGTCGCCACCTTGTATGATACAGAGTACAATGACAGGGCTTTCAGTCTTTTCCTATAAGCCATGTTTTGGAGGTCCTGGATTCTCTTGGTTAGAAACTTTTGTGGTTTCTCCAGTTGCTGCAAGGTTATGGTGAGATATATACAGAAGGCAGCATTGTACTCAATTAATGGTCTGATAAGGGTTGAGTAAAGGCGAGTTATAACCTCCTTAGTCTTGGATGTAATGCTCTTATTTATGAGATGCACAATGTAGAGAGCTTTCCTTACCATGATGGTCACATGGTGATCGAAGTTTAGATTGCTATTAACCTGTGTTCTCAAGTCTCACACTACTGGGTTTGAGCATAGAGGGGTGCTATCTATATCATAATTAGCAAGGGCTAATTCTTTGCCAAAGGGGATAATGCCACTTTTTTTTGCATTTAGTTTTAGTCTGTGACTTTAGCACCAATCATTTCTCTGTGTCAGTCCCTTCTGTTTGTTTGTGGCTTTTGGCTTTTCCTGGTTAGGGATCACCACAGCAGAACTCCGGTCTGCTAATGATTGTCAGTAGATTTTTACATACTGGCTTGCCGGGCCTAACGCACAACCTTCAACGAAGGAACGCCCATTCACGCATGTTGCTACACAGAAGACGCTCTGAGAATCGAACGGGCAACATCTAACTGTGAGGCAACAATGCTATATGTTTATATCTCTGGGGGACTCAAAAACTGCATCGAGTTTGCAATCATCTGCACACTTGATAAGCCACAGGCCATCTACTTTCACCTGGACCTCACCAAAATAGATTTCAAACAGTAGAGGGCCCAGTACAGATCTTTGCAGTACCCAACTGGTAACTGTTCTACTGGTGGAGGTGGACTCTCTATCTTTGACAGTATGCATTCTGTCGGTGAGCCAGTTTGTTACCCATCTAGTGACATATGGGTGAATCCCCAGCTGAGAGAGTTTCTCAGTGATCCCTGAGTGCGGGATTGTGTCAAAAGCCTTGGCTAAATCAAGACATGCAGTATGTACTGCTTTGCCCTCATCTACGGCTTTGGTGACATTCACAAAGAAATCCACCAGGTTTAATAAACAAGATATACCATTGACAAAACCAAACAGGGTTGAGTCAAGAGTTTGAAGGTCACCTGTGTCTTTGTTGATAAGGTTTATGATGATTTTTTCCATGGCCTTGCAGATTAGGATGGTTAGACTTATGGGTTGATAATTTTCTGGGTTGATTGATGGACCTCTTTTGTGCAATGGGGATTACTATTGCTGTTACGCTGCTGGAACAAAGCCAGTGCTCAGGCTGTAGTTAAAGAGAATGCCAAGTGGTTCCACTAGGTCTTGTTTTAGATTGTTTAGTAAGCAACCTGGGAAGTTATTTGGTCCCATACTGGTTGTTTTTGGCTGTGAAGAGTGCTTGTATGACCTGTTCTTTGGAGATACTAGGTAGAGGACTGGTGTCAGGAATGCTTTGGGGTACGGCTGGTGTGTCAGGGGAGTGAAGTCATTTCCAAATCAGTCGGCTAGCAGGTTGGCAATTTCATCAGGTTCAGTGTGAGTGGTACCATCCACTACAAGTTCAGCACATAGCTGGGCATTCCCTTTTAGATTTCTGACGTAACTAAAGAATGCCTTATGGTTGTCTTCAGCTGGGCATGCTAATTTAGTCTCATAACTAGCCTTAGAGGACCTTACAAAATATCTGATTTGCTTGTTTAAGCTGTGGAGGGCATTCTTTCTCTGTTGAGTTAGTTCCCTCTTGTTCTTAGATGTCAGTTTTTTCTTTTTGTTATACAACTTATTTATACTTACAGTCTACCAGGGTGGCTTGTTTTTTTAGCAGGACCTGGTTTTAGTCCTGTCAGGTACAGCTAAGTCAATGCATTTGTTTAAGTGGCTATACAGGGCATTTGTATTCTCTTCTGCATAGGAGTCATTGTCGGCTCTGTTAGCAGGGGCTTTGAAACTTTTTATACCATCACTTAGTAGGCTATAGTTTCCTTTGGTGAAATGTTTCAGTTTTTTTGCTCCTGTCAGGCTGTCAGGTCTGATCTTCACTTCAGATGAGACTGATTTATGGTCTGACCTTAAAATCCAAACAGACTTTAATAAATTGTTTGGATTTTATTTCTACATGTCAGGTGCTTCCTTTCACTGGACTCTTGCTTAAATTTGGACTTTTGGTTGTCTCATTGAGGGTTTACCTTAGTGCCAGTCCTTTCTAATTCTGTTATGGTCTGACCTTACCAGGACGGCAACAGACAGGGAGTAGTGTCATGACCCCCCCCCCATGTTTGTAAGCACCTGGTCTAAGGCATTTGAGCCCCTTGTGGAGGTGCAGACCAACTGTTCCAGGGCATTTTAATTAACAAAATCCAGGAACTTCAGAATGATTGTGCTTGTGCTGATGTAAGTTGCCCAATCAATGGAAGGATAGTTGATATTAACCATGAACAAGGTGTTTGGCTGTATACTGAGTGATTCTAGCAAGTCCAGGTAGGCAGTCTGCTTCTCTTGGTTCATGGTGAGGGACCTGAATCTAGTGATGATATGGTAGGGTATTTTACCTATAGTTATTTGGACCTGGAGTAACTCAAGAGAGTCACACTGTTTTACCAGTCTCTGTCAAATCACACACACACTCAACTCGCTCAGCAACATTTACAGTCTCAAGGTGTATTTGGATTTAATGAAGATGGATACACCTCCATCTTTGGTTCTTTCATGCTCGTTTTGAGGTCTGAACATGTGAAAGGCATTGTAGCCTTGCATGTCCGGCATGCTCTTTGCAGCCTTGAACTAAGTATCAGTGACTGCACAGAAGTCGTTCTCTTCCAAGGTGAGAAGTCCTTCCAGGAATTGCAGTTTACTGTTTAGGTTCCTAGCATTAAGTAGCATGACCTTGAGTTTGTCTCTAGTGGATTTCTTTACGTTTTAAACTTTGTTGTTTTGACGTTGCCTAAAAAGGGCACTATGAGGGAGGCAAGCGTGTTTGCCAGTATCTGAAAGCCTTGAGGAGACAGGTGAAGGCCATCTCTGGCAAACAGCATGGTCTGTCAACCATGGCTTCTCAGGCTGAGAGATACTGGATCCCCAGGAGTGACACCAGAAGCCAGGCCAATTATTAAAATCAATAATTTTCTGTCTGTATTGTGGCATCATCCTAGATGAAGGTAGAATGCTGCTTAGGGCTAGGGACATACCTGGCTGGGACACATAATCTGAGAGTTAAGTCATGTCTCTCTTCATATAGTCCAGAGATGTATGTCTCAAGTCATTCACTCCAACATGTACTATGACAGAGTCATAACAATAAATGTTGCTGAGTGAGTTAAGTGCGTGCGTGATTTGACAGATCCTGGTACTGGACAGGCAGCTGACCGTGATCTTCTCCTTGTCGAACCTGGTGTGGCAGACATCTGTGTATCTCACTATTGAGTCACCTATAACTAGGACATTATGTTTTGAGGTGCTTTGCTTTAGGGAATAAATTGTTGAGACACTGATATGTGTGTTTTTATGTGTAGTGGTGGATTCTTTTCATGTACCGGTATGTGTAGGTTGTTTGTCCTTGGGAGATCTCTGGTCTTTTGTAGGCTCTTAATGAGTACCTCCGCATATGTGGGTTTATGTGTCTTGATCTTATCTTGTGTGAGTGGAGAGATGTGTGTGCTGGCAACCACTTTGATGTCCTGTTTACTGTTATGTGAGGGGACTGATTTTAGTTGCATGGTATAGTTACATCTCTCACATATTGTATTTGTTTGCTTTAGAAGCAAGTGGTTGTCAGTATACATGAGGCAATTGCTGTACATCCAGCATAATACACAAAACAGGTTACATCATGTATGCTGTACATAGTAATATAACAAGAAAGTAATAAAACACTCCAGGTAAAAGAAGATATAGAGCATAGGTAAAAGACAATGTTAGTTACGGTACATCCAGCATAATACACAAAACAAGTTTTATCATGCATGCTGAGCATAGTAATATAACAACAAGAAATTAATAAAACACTCCAAGTAAAATAAGGTATAGAACATAGGTAAAAAGACAATGTCAGTTATACATTGGTAAGAGAAGAAAATATATCAAGTAAGATTCTACAGTTAAAAGTACCCTTTCAGATGACCAAGCCTACAGGGGATCAGAGATCCAGCATGTGATCAGAGTGGAGTTTGGGGAGTTAATAGTAGTATGGGTAGGGTTATGTGATACAAGGGCAAAACCAGGTACTAAGAGGTGCGATTTGAGGAAGTTTTTGAATACGGATGTGGAGGGGGCAGTGGACACGGATAGGAGAAGAGAGTTCCAATTTCTGGCAACGGTGTGGGAGTAGAGCACTTTCCCTGTATTATTGTTAGCCTTGGTGATGGAGAGGAGAGATTTTTCACTGGATCTCAGGTACCGGTTTGCAATATAGACAGTAAGTAGGTTGGATAACGAGGGTTTTTTTTTCAGGATATTGGAGAATATTGTAGGCTGTGCCCAGCTGGAGATAGTTAAGTAGCTGTGGTAGCTCAAGCCATTTTAGTTATTTTATTGCAGCACAAGTGATGGGTTCTATAGGTTGAGTTAGTAATAAACTTGGCTATTTTATTGTAATATGATTCTAGTTTGTCTAGGTCACATTGTCTGATTTGGGTAAAGATTGGTAAATAAATATTATATTATTGGTAAATAAATAATAAAATTATTGTAAATAAATCTCTCTCTCTCTCTCTCTCTATATATATATATATATATATATATATATATGGGTCTATATTATATTTTCAAAAGTTTCAAACATCGAACACCATACGGTTGACACCTTATAAGCGATGTTTGAAATTTTGAAAATATAATAAAAAAATAAAAATAAAAAACTATACTTACCTAAATGCTGTAGGCAGAAGGGTAAGCCCCCCTGTACTCCCCATGTGGGGGGCTGAGACCCCCCACCCCGCTACTTAAATATTCCTACTCTGAGATTGCAATGTATTGAAGTAAAGGGAAAATATTCTCTACAGCGATTTCTGTGTAATGCAGATGATGTTTCGACATTTTTACCAATCGGGTTCACTCAATACGCGTTCGTCGTTTACAATTTTCGATCACGTGATAGGAACCCTATATATATATATATATATATATATATATATATATATATATACATATATGAGGATGCAAATATGTATGTATATATAGGTATACAGGTCTTTTGCTTCATATGCCACACAACTCACCTATAATCCCTTTCTGTAACACTTTTGTTTTAATTTCTGTATAATCTCCCTACACTACCTCAGCTTTCTCTCTAATAATTTGTGATGACCTGTGTGTGTGTGTGTGTGTGTGTGTGTGTGTGTGTGTGTGTGTGTGTGTGTGTGTGTAGTTGTGTATTTGTGTATATTATGTATGTACATCTCAGTGCAGTATACAATGGCTAGGTTAAGATGTGAAATACAAAGGTCTTCAAGCATTTACTATGTATATTTTTTAGGTGAGTCACCAAGATTTGCTGTGAAGTACAGACAAAAAGCAGTGATTATTAATATATATATACATATATATATATATATATATATATATATATATATATATATATATATATATATATATATATATATATATACACACACATTTATACACACACACACACATATATATAATATATATATATATATATATATATATATAGATATATATATATATATATATATACATATATATATATATATATATATATATATATATATATATATATGTATACACTGCCAAATCAATTAGAGCAGTTAATGAGTCTTATATTTAAGATTACCTATTTAAACACAGATTAGGTCCTTGAAGAAAAGATCTCTTTTTTTTCCTTTTTTTTTCAAATAATTTTTTAACTTTCAAATAATATAATGTTTAACAATATAATCATCAATAAACAAGTGTTATAAACCTTTATATATACTATGTACAATTGACCTGAACAAAGGAGGAAAAAAAATTAAATATATGAAATTAGTAACAAAAAGTTATAATATTCAATTAATAAAGTATAAAGTTACACATTAATTATTTAAGGTTCATTTTTAATGTTTCAATAAGAGTTAAATATAGCCTTGAGAAAAATAGTAATTTCTTCCCAGAATTTTTTTATATCAATACAATCAGAAATTATATGAGACCAATCAGCTTTACAATTTAAAGAACATCTCCAACAAATGGATTTATCAAGTGAATTGAATTTGGCTAGTTTATCAGGTGTAATAAATGCACTGTGAATATATTTCCATGTAAATATTTTCCATACTTGTAAATTAAATGTTAAGTTAACAGAACATAAAATATTTGTTTTACTCTCAGTTGATAGAGTAGTGTGACATCCTTTTGCTATGAAATTCCACTATCTTGCATTAGGGTTAGTTTTATATGTTATCAATATTTTGTATAATTTTGAAATTAGATTCATCCAATTATAATTGTCATAAATAACTTCAGATATTAGACTTATCACATTTGGACTAGTCTTATAAGGAAAATTAATAATTTTACTATTAAGATGCTTAACATATGATAATATGCTTTGTAGTATCAACCAATCTGCTGATGGAATATCATATTTATTCTGAATTTGTTGAATGTCTCATACTACTTGATTCTCTATACAATGTTGCCAACAAGTGAAGTTTTTCCCCTCCCATCTAGTTAAAATAACATTATGAATTTTATTGAAGAAATTCTTTGTAGAGCTAAAGGGCATTATTAAGTCTAGCCCAATCTTAATATCCATGTTAGTATATATAAATCTTCTGAATAAATTGTAAATATTATTTATATAATTTAAGTTTGTTGGTTTTGTTATATTATATTGAATATTAACAGTCAATATGTGCCACATACTATTATTTTGTTCACTTAATATACAATTTTTAATTATTTTATTTTCATTTAGAAAAATAATAGTGTGCAATGTTTTCCATGTTGAAGAATAATTAGGATCTATCCAGTTAATGATAGTTCTTAATATGGAAGCTTTTATGTATGATTCTAGATCTGGAAGTTTAATTCCACCCATTTCCCAAGATCTAATATGATGTGTATAGGCTATTCTATTTCTTTTTGCATACCAAAGAAAGTTTAATAGAATTGTATTTATTTATTTCAAGACTTTCTTGTTAGGTACTATATGAATAGCTTATGCAATGTAATTAATTTTTGGAAGTATTGTCATTTTTATTATTTGTAATCTGTCTTCAGATCTCAAGAACATTTTATTCCAGCTTACTATTAACATTTTTATTTTATTAATTACGTTGCTATACTCTGTAGCTAATATAGATTCCAAATTATCACAGTGTTATTCCTAAATATTTTATTATGGGAACTTGTTTTCCTATCACACAATTTGTAGTTAAGGTAAAATCTCTCTTTTTATTCAAATGTATATAATTAGTTTTTCCCTTGTTAAATCTAAGGCAGGAAATATGATAAAACCTTTCCACTATTTCATCTAGTTTTTGTACTGATTTCTCCAAGACAGATAACGGGAGTAAAACATCATCAGCAAATAACATACATTTTGAATTGAGTTGACCATATACATCTATGCCTGATATATTAGAGTTGTGGCATACTAATGAGGCAAATAATTCAATTGATAAGGCAAACAGGATGGCAGACATCAAACATCCCTGCTTTGTACCTTTGGTTATTTCAATAGCCTTTGAGGTAAATGGCCCAAGTTTTACATAAGCCAAATTGTTTTTATAAATATTCTTTATTAGCGTAATAAAATTAGTAGGAAATTCAAACAATTCTAAAGCCTTAAAAAGAAAATCCCAGCTCAACGAATCAAAGGCTGTTTCTATATCCAAAGCTACTATTAGAGCTTCTTGGTTGTTTCTGTTTAGAAAATCTATGAATGTTTGAATTTTTTGTATATTGTCATGTGTGTGTCTTTTATAAATGAATCATGTTTGATCCTCATTTATTATGTGTGTCAATTACTTTTTAATTCTACTACCTAATATTGACATGAAGATTTTATAATCATTGTTAAGTAAAGATATTGGTCTATAAGATTTGCACTGTAAAGGGTTTTTGTTTTCTTTTATAATGGGTGTAATTAAGGAGTATCTCCATGAAATTGGAGCTGTGTTTTGTGCTAGAATTTTATTCAAAGTTTTGTGAAACAATGATATTACTGAAGATGGAAATATCTTTTACAATTCATTAATTATTCCATTAATTCCTGGTGTTTTATTACTTTTACTTTCCTTGATTTTTTGAGTAATTTCTTTGAGAGATATTTGTTTTTGAATGTCTAACTTTAACATTTCTGGTATCGCCTTTACCTTTACTAATTTCAGGTCTAAGTTTGATGTATTAGTTATATGTGAAGTATCATTATAATGGTCAGAGTAATCATGTTTAAATGCATCTAGTATATCATTTATATCTGAAACCTTTTTGTTTTTTTTCTTTCCTTCATGTATAATACTTGTAATATTATTTTCAATAAAATGTTTTTTAATCTTATTGCTAAATTATGCATATGTTTGGGTGATGCTGCATAGGAACTAAGTTTTAACCTGTCTACAGCTATATTAGTTTTGTGAGTTAGGATTTCATTATATCTTTTGTGCTATCTTTAGTTTTGTGAGTTAGGATTTCATTATATCTTTTGTTTAAGTCTTCCAATGCTTTTTTATGATTATTTTGTGTGTAAGTAGATGAATTAATAGTGAGATCTGTAATTTGTTTTTGGATGGTACATAATTCTGATCCCCACTCTTTTAGCTTGTTTTTATAGCATGAAATAATGTTTCCATTTAGATAGGCTTTCAAGGTATCCCAAAGAGTAATTACATTTATTTTAGTAGTGTGGTTTATATCTAAAAATAATTGTACTTCTGAATCTAACCAAGGTTTAAATTGTTTTAATTTTGTAATGTAAGCTAGAACTCTTGACATAAAAATTAATTTATTTTTATCTGTATGTATTTTGAGAATTAATGAATTATGGTCTGAAAAGGGACAAGGGATTATGGAAAATATTATTCTTTTTGAATTTGGCTTTTGAAATATGAATATTTTATCAATTCTTGTATGTGTCCCAAATTTGTGGTCTTGGTGTGAAAATAATAATGAATTGTCCTCCTTATAACTAAATGTATCAATTAGATTTAAACGTTCTTCACATTTCTTAAGTAGCTTCCCTATAGAACTTACACATACATTTATTTTGCTTGTGGTCTCTGATTTATCCAATATACAATTAACGTCATCTCCCATAATCAAATTTCCTTTATATACTCTAGTTATTAGATCCATGTGTTTTCTTATTGTCCCAACTCCAATACTTGGAAACCAATACATATTTACTAATGTCCAGAGTCTATTGTTATATTTTACTATTACTATGGCTAGGAGTACTTCTTTATCTTCATATTTGTAAATGATTTGTGGCATAGTGACATTTTTTTCTATAAAATTAAAGTTCCCCTAATCTTTTTCTTATATGAAGAGTGAGATAAGATCATATATTCATTAGGATTCCAGCTAAAGGTATCATTTGTTTTGAAGTGAGTCTCTTGAAGAAATACTACTTGTACTTTATTTAATTTCGTATAGCTTAATAAATTAGATCTTTTCCTTGGATTGCTTAAACCGTTAGTGTTTAAGGATAAAATAGTCAAGTCCATTCTCAGTATTTAACTTTACATCATATTTGTTTTGTATTATATTTTGTAATACCATGCCAAATGTAAAATGTGTAACTACTGTGTTAACAATTCTCTTTGTAGTCAATATTTAAATTTTGGTCAAATAACTTAAAATAGAGTTTAATTCAGGCCAATAAAAAACAGAAAAAATAAAAATGCCAAAATTACTTGTATAACAACAAGTATATAAATATTTTTGTAAACCCTCTAATGTACATGAAGTGAAATACACTTCCAATCTGCTAGATGAGAAGAAATCTAACAGATTGCCTACCATAACTTCTCTCTTGAAAAAAGAAAGAAAAAAACCTAACCCCTTTCGAGCTCCAGTACACTGTTTCTCTTATCTTGGAGATTTAACAATATTAGTTATTATTTTCCCTCTATAACTATTAATAATGAATTAACATAATGTATGGAAATGAGTATTGATTTGGTAATACAATTTAATTTTAGATTAGATTAGACTTCTTTTTCAGAATATAATCATCCTATCATGCACTACTTAAACATTCACAAAGTCTCATTTACAACACAGTAAATGTTGCTTAATATTAGTTCTCTTTAGCCTGAGAGTAGTATATATACATATTAATCATCCCCAATATTCTGATATGACCAATAAACTAATGATTATGTCAGATAAACACCATCCTACATACTAAAAATATATTTTAACTGAGTGAAGTAGATTTAGAAATGTATCAATAAGTGAAGATAAATACGGAGAAGTCAATATTCAGTAAAAATATCATCTGCATAATAGTCAGCTATACAACTAATGTCTAAAGGATTAAAGGTAGTTTATATTATAAATCCCTGCCTTAACCAGATGTGTAGCATACAGAATATCATTTAGCATTTGCGTTTCTTAGGAACCTATATCTGTAAATGTGTAATTCAAACAATTCTTGGTAGAATGAATGACATCTAAACTACTTTATTACGCTAATTTATGTGCAATTTTACTATAGGTTTCCCAGTACTTCCTCGTCATCAAGGCAGCTCCCACAATACATCAACAGGCACTCGCAAGACTGTCTGAGATGCCAATTTTATGAGTTATAGAACCATGGCTTAAAGTTTTGTTGGGAATAAATCAACTGTTCATCACAGAAATAAGCACACATGCCCACACAATTTAGTAGTGCAGTTAAACAACTACTTCCATGTTGGTGTAAGAATTTTGGCTAATTACCAGCATCTTTGCCACTTTACTGAAAGTTGAACCCCACTTACCAAAGATTAGAAAGCACTAAAGGGTGAGGAGAGTAATCAGCAATTTACTATCTACTGTAGTCGCTATTTATTTGGTTACTACTTAATTTGATTGAACATGTCTAGGCAGTGTGAGCAGAGGAAAATAACACTGCACAGTACAGAGTTTACTTTGTTATCTAATAAAGTAGTGTGTACATTATATTCAAATAAGCAGGAGTTATAAGTACAAGGTAATAAGTCCCTTTGTGGCTTCTGAAATTAGATGATTTCTGTTACCAGGTTAATGAAGTATTCAGTATAATATGTCTAAAACCTGTCTTAATTTTACTTATGTGCACAGAAGTATGTCACAACTGCAGCTGATGTGTGCATCTCACACACATATTTTCCTATTTACACTTGCAATGCTGTAACAGATGCTTACAAAACTGTCAGACATGTCATTTTACTGGATCACCATAGCATAGTGTATCTTATAGCCTAAGTAGGAATAATTCAGAAATAAGAAAGGACTGTGTTTACTTCAAGTGTAACAATGTAGTCTGTAATGTTTCTATTTTACAATTGGATGTTATTCAATGTTACTGTAAATTCTTCTTTTTTGTATTACCTACATGAAAAACAGCTACTCTGTCACTGATTTCAAACCTTTTCTTTTTATTTATTTAAAAGAAGTCAGGGTTTGTAGATTTTAATAATCCAAAGAACATGTTAAATGAGCTTAAAATATACTGCTTGTGCAACTGATATCACGCTACAAATGCTACCTTAACAATAGATAAGCAGGGGATTCCTTAACTGACTATTTCCACCTTAAATCTTTCGTAGCAGACAAGGGAAGCTCTAACTAGTGCACAAGTTGTTGTTCTTTCGGATTTTCCCAGTTAGGGGTCACCACAGCGGAACTCTGGTCTGCTAATGATTGGCAGTAGATTTTTTACGGTTGCCGAGGTGCCAGCTTGAAGCCCAACCTTCAACGAAGGCACTAGTGCACAAGAATGTTTCAAATAACAGCCGTGTCAGAACCCAGTAATGGAACTCTGTTTATAGTGACTCTAACAGTTTGTTCCACATTTAAAAATATCTCTATCTATGTTACTTTTAAAATGGGAATTTGAAGTGTAGTGAAGTCAGTAAGCCATAGAAACTATGATTAAAAATGTTCAGTTCCTATTATGCAACAATGAGATGAACTAAATATACTATTAATAAAAAGGGAGATGAGAAAAAAACATTTGTGTATATGTTGTCTCTGTTCTTCCTTTACATATAACTAATTATACTAAAGTGGAAGATAACATTTGAATCTGGTTTTCCTCACTGCCTATGCATGAGATGTAACTATATCTTTAGAAGTCATTCTAAGTTATAAAACCATTTAACATTATCAGACACAACCACTAGACTTGTGATGAGTAGGTTGCATAAAGTTTAAGTTTAAGAAAAAGTATAAATGTCTCAGAGTATAATAGGCAATATAATTTTGAGGTAAAGTCCAGAAGTCTATATCTTTGTTGATTCTTTGAGAGATTTGGAAGACTGTGTAGTTTTAGAATCAGTTATTTGTTTCTTTTTCCTTACGTCAGACCAAGTATTTTTTTCTGGAGATCTTTTCAAGTTGGTGGAAGCAGTTCAATCCATTTCTTCAGGAATTGTGATGATATTATTATTCTTGATGAAGGTAGAAGCTTCAATATTGTTAAAGGTTCTCAAGTCATTTGAATAGAAAATTCTGATTCTAGCAGGATATACCATCTGCTCTTTTATTTTATTTGAGAAGTTTCACTAATGGCCCAGTTTTTTTCCTTGTTTCTAACACTTTTGCAGAATATGCATTGTCAAATCTGATCTGACTCTCTTTATATGTTATAGGACTTTTTCTCCCAGGCTGTTTTTAAAATGAGCTCTTTATCCAAGAAGGACAGGAACTTTACCACAATTGACCTGGTGGTGCATTAGGTGAAGAGGGTATAGATTTTCCTATGGCTCTGTGAGCTCTTTCTATTCCATTTGATAATCCCTCTTTTAAATCAAGCACTTCAGGAATCCAGGAATTCGAAAAGGTGATGATGTCTTCTCCATCAGTTTTTTCTAGAAGGCCAAATATTCTTATATTACTTTTCCTCTCCCTATTATCTAAATCATCCACTTTATTAAGTAGCCAGTTATTTTGGTGAAGTAAGAATTCTGTTTGATTTTCCTCTTCTTTGAGTCTTCAATCTATGTCATTTAGTGATGTCTCAATATCAAGTAATTTACTTTGTTGTTGCTGCAGTACGTTGTCGCTGCAGTATTTCCTTTAGTACATCTGTTTGCTTTTAGCAGTTTTCCTTGAGACTTTCCAAATTATCAGAGAATCTATCCATTTTCAATGACAGTTCATGTAATGTGGAAGACATCAGTTGTATCTCCTTCTTCAGAGTGGTTTCTGAGTGTGAATTCCTTAAACTGGCCATTACCAAACAGCTGTGTTATTCTCCAGAATATTTTGACTGGTAAAACTCAATAATATTTCTTGAAATTTGATAGTTGTAGTTCTTAAGTTCCTTATTTTTTTTTTCTATTTCTGGTCAATGAAAATAAAATTTTCCCTGTTTTCTAGTACTGTTTTGTGGAGCTCTAAAAAATGCTGTTTATCTGTTTGCCATCTAGGCTCCGCCACAAGAATAGATCTCTTGATACAACGTTCAGTCAGGCTACATCATCTTTGGGACTCATCATAATTTTTAAAGTATCAGAACAAAGAGAGTTCTGTGTGTATTTTGCCACCATAAAATCATTTCCCGTCACCACCTGTTAAAATCAATACGTTCATCTGCTGAACCCATTCACTGAAAAAACAACATCCTCTTTAACCATTACTGCCACATACTTCCCTGAGAATCAAGAGAGTATCGAAGTGCCTGTGCCATGCTTCTCTGATAAAGGGACTTCATCCTATATAACTCACAGCAGGAAGTCCTGCAAGTCACATAGTAGGTAATGCAGTATATGTACACAGTTATGTATAAACAGTCAAGATGGCTAGATAAAGGGGCATTAGACAGGATGTGCATCCAACAGCAAATTTTACTCAGCTGAATTCTCTAACAATTCATATGGTACAGAGACCCATAAATGGTAGCTACTATATAAATTTATGCCTGCTCTAGCATTATCGTATATTTATTTACACGTGCTACATCCCCTCACTTAAAAAGAAAAAAATATAATAAACAGATACCTCTGTAATTTTAAATATACTGACTTCAAATATACAAGAACTAAACCAAGGTATATTATGTAAAACACACAGACACATATCCAGTATAAATAAAATTGAAACTTTGAACATTACAGTTAAAAAATAAGCACTTTGAAAAAGTCAGTTTACACTGTACATAGTCACTATAAAATGCATGCTTCTTGATCAGCCTTTCAAATCTGAAATACTGACTAAATGAAAGCTAATCTCTAATCATGGGATTACCTGATTACCTGGAAGGCCATCATGCTTTGGAGTAGCACTGGTGATGTGATCATTTTGTACAGCTTTCTGAACTATCTCTTTATGTTAAAACTCTACACCCCCAGAAGAATTATTCAGTCTCTTTGAAAACATAGTAATGCTGAGCTGGACAGCAATGTTTTGAAGCAAACGTTCAGAAGTATATAGTCCTGGTAACTTAACTTCCTCAGATCCGTTCTGTAAATTAAATGAATACCTTCTGTTTGTGTTATAGATCTGTGTCAGAACACCATACACATATCTACATATGTATAAACCCTTTGCACAGTTAAGATCTCAGTTGTTCTCTTTAACATATTATTATAGCATGTAATGACTTTCCTGAACATTAATGTCAGTCTGCATCTGTTTTCCCTTTGGGCAGTTATGGCAATTTTTTTTTGTTTTGCTTTATCATAATAAAACCTATGCCTGAATTGCCCCAGTTAAAAAAAATCTCTGACTTTCCTTTCCAATAAGAAGCTGGAAACTTGCTTCAAGTCATTCATCCAACTGTGGTGGAGAATGGAAGGGTAGATATCTATAGTCCAGTACAGAAAGATAGCTTGAATTATCAAAACTTGCATACTTTTTTCAAGAGATTCCTGAATGGACTATTCAACTCACATGCTACTACTCAGCATTTATTTAGGACTAGAGATAGTATGTTTAAACCCTCACTGTTTAGCAAAACTACAAAATTGTTGACTCATAAATTTGAAACTGTTGAGACATTGTTTTCCTGGAACACAATGTCTAGAAAAGAATAGATTTCAGTATTGTAATGACATTATGGTTAAATAAACCAGCAACTGCTGAAACAAGCCAAAGAAGCGTAGCTAGAACAGCAACTTCCAACTGTCAAATTCACAAATTGTAATTTGTAACTGTTGTAAAAAAACAAAAGGGTCTCAGAACTAGTGTGTTCCATAATTGTCAGTTAGTTTAAAAAACAATTTTGCCCCCAACATTTGGATCTTTTCTTAAGGGACAGACATTGAAGCAATTCATCATCACAACTATAACATACATATAAACCTGATGAAACTACAGATTGAATTGATTTTCAATACACATACTGAAATAATCTAAACAAGCTAAAATTTACTAATAAAATCAATAAAGTACTATGAATCCAAAATTAAGAAGGGTTTGATGCTGATAAAAAATTCATTACCTGGACTTCTTCTAGGAGTCAGTGAGGATCCATTTGCTCTCCTCTTACAGGCTAGTAGTTTTTTTTTCAATCACCCCATCGTGTTTTGTTTTCCTCATCTATAATAAAGAACAAAAAAAATATGTTCTTCACCACATTCTTTGATATATGTCTCAGTACATTCTTGCATTCCCTTTTTTATAATAAAAACAATTCTGGGTTTATCTCCTAAAATCTTCTTGTTGGCATCTATACTGTGATAAATATCCCAATATTTGTTGAGAATATCCTTATTTCTTACACTATAAGGGGTATAAGAACACACTAAAACTCCACCCATGTGCCCAATTTTAGAATGTGTGGTTTTTCATTGTATAACTTGTATAGCAGTAAAGGTTTGAATTTTAATCCCCATTGGGTTTCAATATTCAATAGTTTCATTGATCATACCAATGGGGATATCCTCTCTTCCCAAACAATTCTAAAGAAGCTCCATTCCATCTCATAAATTCTCATAGGATGACATCCCACATCATACAATACATTAATAAAAATAATGTTCTTAAATGGTGTATGGTATGTTTCCATAATATAATAAATCATTGAATAAATGTACTACTACGATATATATATCTTGGAAGTAGTTAAACCATTTAAACCAACCAATATAGACTAAATATAAGCTACTTTCATGCTAATATTGTGTGAGAGAACTTGAGAAATTATTGATTTATTCAATAATATGTGTAATAAATTTGTGTAATCTCTTTTTAACCAAAATTATCAAAATGAATATATAAATCAAAAAAAAAACAAAATAAAGTAGAAAATTCAAAATATAAATTTGGTCCAAAACTAAACCCATCATGTCTATGATTAAGTTTATTTTGTCCCAGGACATTTGCGAAATTTCCTTAGACTATTCCCAAACCTCTCAAGCCCTTCATCCTTTGGGTATGCTCGAATAATCGATAATACGCATTGTAATTAATAATTAATGTGTCATGTTCTGTCCATATTTGTGAGCTTAGCCAAAAAATGATATGAATCTTTAATGATAAAAGGAACACTTTGTTGGTATGTATGGTCCCAATATCTCACATGGTGACTCCAATGTTATAAACCGATAGATTTCAACCCGATATAATAGGTCTAAATGGCTTAGTCAGGACTTGTGAATTTTATTTTATCCCTATTATAATCAATGGACCTTAAAAAATCAACCTTAAAAAACTTGGTCTATTCTATTAATATCCGTGGTCTATTAAAATTTCTTCCAAAAATAAATCAAATGATTAATAGAAACCAATTCATAGTTCCTGATTGATGTAAAATATTTTATATCTCAGCTTAAAATATGTGTATAAAAAAAAAAATGCCCCCCCATGTTTATCAAAAATTCATCACTCCTCACTTTCTTGTTGTACATAAAATGGCCTTAAAAACTCTTCTTTCTTGTTTAGTAATATGTTTTTTCAATTGTTGTTTGTTCAAACCTGATAATATAAATCTTTCGTTCTTCTGATATCTTCTTTTACATTTTTTTTTGATTTTTCATAAAATTTACAATAAACATCAAGTGCTTTTTTTAGGGGGCTTTTTTGCTTTTTCTCTGCTTTCCTTGTTACTATCAAATAGGTAGCTCCCCATTCCTTTTACCTTCCTTGTTACAATCAAATAGTAAAGATTAATAAATTAAAAAAATAATTTTGATTTCTTAATGTATTAAAGGTACAAAAAGAATTTATTTACATAAAGAGAGCATAATGCCTTTACATAAAAGAGAGCATAATTCTGGCTATAAATTATATCATTGTGCTTTTTAATTCTAATAAACCCTTGTCTGTCCAATTATATGTGTTCTGTCTCCTCCCACTAAAGTGTGTACAACCTGTTCAAGAGAACAACCAGGATAACAGATTAAACTAGGTTAACTCTTGTGAATTAGTGAGAGTGTAAGCTGTGTGGTGTATTTTACTTGAATTCTGGAATTGTATTTGTGTTTCTCATGAAAATGTATTTTCTCCTTCCTCTAAATTCTGATCTCCTCCTCTCCTCTCTATCTCCTCTTCTGTGTCCTCCTTTGTCTAAAAAACTGTGTATGTTTCTCTGTCTAATATACTTTAATCTTTCTTTAAAACATCTATGTCTTAAGTTTATTTTTTTTTTTTCTGCGTATCCTATTTTTTTATATTTCTCCATCCATCTGGAAATTGTTGTATTAAAACAATCCAATTTACAATTCATTACTCCTCAAACATTGCTCAAACAATTCAAAAAATTTTTATTTCCACATCATCCACTAATTCCAATTCATACATATAATTTCATAATCATTCATCAATTATAATTTCAAATAATATAATAGTAAAAATTCAATTAATAAACTATATTACTCCATAATAATACTTTATTACTTTATTAAAATCCCGGCAGTTTAGGAACTACTTATAATATAGGTTAAACCTATAATTAATACAATTTTTTTATTGTTTTTGTATTTGAATTAAATAATTATATTTTTTATATATACTATTTATTAGTTCCACATTTATTATATTCACATTTTTATCCATCACAATTGAGAATCAAAAATCAATTAATATTGGAATTACCATTAGAATTCAGTATCAAGATATTCAAATGGTATGTGTTTCATTGCTAACAATTTGGTTCATGTTTCGCATTACCTTTGTCATTTGTGTTTTGAATTTCCCATTTTGTTTTTGGTTTTGTCGATTTTTATTTTGAAAAAATTACTTAGCAGCAGAAGAATTTTCTTTTTGTTTTAAAGTTACAAGCCATAGCAGAATAAGTCCTTCTCCTAAAACAAATGAAAAAGCTTCTCTTCAACTGTTCCAAAAGTCAAATCAAAAGTGAAAAAAATTCAACCATCAATCCCATGCCATCTTATGAAAACATATCCATGTCTGTCACAGCCCTGTCCGCTCATTTTGCCATTCGGGATATCCATGATTGTCCCAACAGTGCCTATATTTATCCCTGCCCTTTTTCCTGAACCCCGTGTATTATCCTTGAACCATTACCTTTTTTCATGACCCTGTCTTTGTGAGTTCATCTGTTTGCTCCGTTCCTTTTTCCATTTGACATCCTGATGCAATCCTGATTTTTCTTTGACATCCAATTCGCCATTCACAGACACCGGCAGCGCTTGAACCTTCTCCCTCAACCTCCAACGAAAATAAACAAACAAGGAAAAATGTTCAGAGGAAAAACTCGAAAAATAAACCATGAAACCAACCAGAGGAACAACAAACAAAAGAAACCAGTAGCTAGCTTCACAAATGTTAGGGAAACAAAACTGTTGTAAAACACCAAGGACAAAAAACCAAAACATAGGCGTGCGGAAAAATCACCCCAGTAAAAACCCAGGAAAAAACTCAAAGCAAATGGTTAATTCAGTTAAACACCCAATCAAAAGGAAACTCAGCAACAGCAAAAGCACAGAAACAGTAATAAAGGCAAGCAGCGAGGAAAAACATAAGCACAGCAGCAAATAAAAGCACAAACAACAATAAATCAAAACAGCAGTAAAAACAAACATATTATTGGCAAATCATACAAACAGTTTATACTTTCTTTGCAACATTCACGCAAACATCAAAACAGCAGCCAGTGACATGTTCCCATGGTTGTCTTATGCAGCTGTACAACTTCTGAATGTTCTGAATAACAGACAACAAAAGGAAGTAATGAGTGTCCTTAAAATGCCAAATCTGCCCCCACTTTCACCTGGGGAAGATTGGACACTTCATGTTGTTATAGTCCCTCAGTCTGATTCAGTTTCCAAAAATGCTACCAACTTTATATCTTTGAGCAAAATGTCAAATTTGCTTAGGCATCTTTGGCCAATAAAGGATGTCTTGTGCTCACCATGGGTTCATAGGTATATACTAGGCCAATGGCCACTCTAGCCTATATAAGCCTAGCCATGAATCCCAACTATATTCTGTCAGTTTTTGAGCCTTAGATATTATTTTATGGTGGTATATTTGAGCTGGTGTATGGTTTACAGACTGCCACTGCCCATTAGAGACATAGGTGCTAGACCTGGCATGAATTTCTGATTTCTCATCCACTGGTTCAGGTAACACTTGAATAGGGTCAGGGAAGAACTCTGCTTCACATGGTTGAAAGCCTGTTCTAGAAGAGGACAAATCTCTAAGACATGTTCTTGTCACTCCAAAATGCCCTATTTATGTTGTAAGCAAGGTTTAAGTTCATCGAGTAGTTCTATTGCCATTAGTTTTGTAGATGCGCAAAAGGTCCATCAGAATGGCATCCAATGATGCCTTTTGTATGCCAGGCACAGATCACCTCTCAACAGTCTGTAGGAAACGTGAGTATAGAGATAAGCTTTTGAGGCAATTTGTATAAGACATGTAGTTTACACCCTGTATTATTTTGGTGAAAAACCTCTGTGGACATCACAGTTGCTGTATGTGTCTGGTCAGGTTCATACTAAAGGGGGAGTTGCATTCAATGGTGGGACTGATGATTAGGGCAGAATACAGAGGACTGATGACCTCATTGGACCTAGGTGTCATGCTCTTGCTTATACATTGAGCAGCACAGAATGATTTTCCTACTACCAATTGTTAGTTGAAAGTCAGATTATTATCCACATTCTTCCCTAAATCCCTAACTACTGTGCCCACTCTTATGGTGTTATCAATGAGGTGGTTTCTTAGGATGGCTGACTTTCCTTACACTTAGCAATTCCCAGGTGTGACTCATAAATCTCATATAGCATTGCATCTCAAAGCTGCATAAGAATTATAATCTTATCATCTTAGAACATTAACCTTTGTATCCATGACAGCAAGGAAATACATGCATTGACTTGATATTATCTGGCCAATTCATGACCATGTTTTATAACTGTCTTTTCTACAGTTATCAGAATCTCATTTTTCTCAGCTGATATAGACCATTGTGAAATATGTCACAAAACTTTCAAAATTTTCCCTAGCAAGTCTGTATATCCTTTCAAATTAGCTCTTCTAAGTGTGATAACTATGTGTCAAGTTATCTGGTAAATGCTGAACTGTTCATAAATCATAGCTCTGCAAGCTCAACAACATTCTCTGTAGCCTTGCTGATGCCTCTTAGAGCTTTTTTAAGTGATTTGCAATGGTTCATGATCTGACTCTAATGTAAATGATTTGTCATAAACCTAATGCTGGAGATTTTGACAACTTAAGATCACTGCTAGCGATTCTTTCTCTGTTTGGCCTATATTGTGCCTGTATATTTGTCAAGTCCTTTGATATATACAGTAATGATTTACCTTCTTGCAGTAATACTGCTGCAGTCCCTTAATGGCTAGCATCTACTTGAAGTATTAGAATTGTGACAAACTATAGATCTTCAGAGTAAGAACCTCTGCAACCATATTTGTAAAATAGTAAAGATCATATTTGTTATATCTGTCAAGTTAAAGCAAGTAATCACATACAGATTGACTTAACATAGGGTTTTGTATATTCATGATGGCACTGACTTTATTAGTCTGGTTTGAGACCTTTAGATGTTAAAACAAAGCCCATGTATTCAGCTACTGGCACTCTGATTTGTCACTTGCTGTTATTCAGTTTCAAGGCTTTGTAGCACAGCTTGTCATGAAACCTAAGTATGGTACTTTTACTTAGTAGTTTCCTACACAAGAAGATCAGCCATCATATTAACCTCACCTTCCAGACCTTAAATTGTTTCAGCTGCTGCTCTTTGAAAAGCTTCTGGGTATGATGATATTCCAAAAGGCAAACACAGAAAACCATACTACACAGAAGGATGCTGAGCGTGCAAGAATTTGAAATAACTTTATCTAGCCTAATCTACCTAAACCATTTTAAACACATTTATTAAATTATCACTTAAGACACAGGTACAAACACATTAAAAGAAAATAAACCATATTAACATTTGTTATATGTATACATTATACATTACATATGCTTTCTTTATTTTTAAAATTATTTACTCAAGAATTATACACATAATTGTACATAAATTGTTCAATTCATGCTTTCTCTTAGACCTCACTCATCCTCCTGAACAATATTCTGTGACAACCATCCCCACAAATTCCATTTATTTCTCTGCAACTTGCTCTTTCCATTTTCTAAAGATCCCACCACTAGTTTTTATTTCTTTTAAAATATTCAGTACTTCAGTTACAGATTGAATAGATTTTGTTTTCTATTTTCTAGTAACTCTTTTTTCACAGCCAACAGCATTAAACTTAATAAGGCCTTACTATGTACAGGAAGTTCAAATCTTATGTGCCAGCCTTCCTTACCTACAGTCATTTGCTCCCCACCATTTCTGACAAAGTATTTTGTAGGGAACATTTAAAATATGCTAACTAGTTACAACCCCAAAAAACATGCCCAATTTACCTCTTTTTTTCCCATCACACCTGTAGCATTTACTATCTACCTCAGAAATAATTCTCTGAAGTCTGATCAGGGTATAAAAATGCCTATGCAAACACTTCCAAACTAAAATAGTAAAATTTCTAGACTTTGCCATATATGTGAGAGCCATAGAATGTCCTCCTTTTGTTTCTTTATAAATTGCCTTTCCAGTCTTGCTTACCAGTATTTTCTAACCTCCTTTTATTAAGTCTTATAGTTATCATGGAATATTTTGGGTTCCTATTACATGAACGGACTTTTCAAAGTTTGAATGTCATATGGTCGACACCATATGATCGAACTTTGAAAAGTTCAAAGGTTAAATGTAATGGTGCCATACAGTGCAGAATGGGAGAATTTCCCTTTTCTGCACTGAAGTGCGATCTCGGAGTTGGTATATTTAAGTAGGGGGGTGAGGGGGTGCAGGGGAGCTTGCCCCCCTACTCAGAGCGTTAAGGTAAGTTTTATTTATTTTTATGTTTTATTATATATTTAAAGTTTCAAACTCAATCATATGTTGTCGAACATATGGGATTCAAAGTTTTGAAACTTCGAATATATAATATAGACCCAAATATTTTATGTGCCCTACTAATTATCACTTTCACAGTAGCTTCTATTCTAGACTAAATTAATAACCCTACCAAAGTTGGTGTTATACTTCCCTATTCCTTTGCTTATACTCTCACATCAATCCCTGATAAGGAATGCAGTCTCAAATCTGCAGTCCAAACTTCTTTTTGATCTCATCCAACTCTATTACCTTTCCCTCTCTAGTAATTTGCTTCCAATAATGTGGGTTCCTTTTCCAATTTTCTCCAGCAAATTCCTGCCTCTCTTGCATATTTTCTATATCCCCTCCTGCAGTCACCCTTACTGGAAAAATCTCATGTCTCCAGTCCCATGTTGACTTAGTTCTTACAATATTTTCTATGACTTTAATATAATACTATGTATGGTTGCTGTTATTCTCCTTCAGGATCTGCAGCCAGAGTCTAGTCTCTCTCTCTTTACTTATTTGATTTCCCTATTTCACCATCATCCCTTTTTACTTTGGTTTATAACCTTCCACTTTTGTTGTGTATATGAGCTTTAGCCGCATAGCTCTTACATATACACTCCAGTCAGGTAATCCTAAACCACCTTGTTCTGTATTGAGGATCAACTCTTCCCACTTAGCTTTTGTGTTCTCACCCACAAATAAATTCTTTCAAGTCTTTTTTAATTATTGTCTACAATTTTTCCTCTGGTTGATAAAAATATATCTGGCCTGTATATAAAACTAAATGGACTAAAAAAAATTCAAACTTTTTGTATTTTACTATCCATAATCAAGAGCTTCCTGTTTATCATTTTTGCATTATCTTTTGTTTAGTCTCTTCCCACATATCTCTGTCTTAACAAAATCCTTTTTAATTCATACACCTAAATACTTTGTATTATCATGTCCTCATTAATATGGGTATTGCTCATATCTCTCTACCTCTTAGAGCAAGACATCAAACCCTAAAATGTTGTGGTGCCAAAAGCCCAGAAATAGGGCACATTTTAAATACCACTTCTATAAACTTGGAAAGTTGATAGAATAACAGGATTTGTGTTAGCACACAGTTTTTTGAAGGACATGAAGTCTGAAACTGAAATGTATATCATTACTTAATGATTTCAATCCTTAGTGATTTGCAGGAAAACCACAAATTTTATGAAGATCAGTCCAAAAATACGAGGCAAAAATCTGGGCATTCTGCAAAAATCTGGACAGCTGGGAGATATGGTATTGCAGAACTAATTCATGTGGGGATGTGTATATACCACTATAGTTTTTGTTTTATCTTCACTAATATTATACCCCCAAAAGACTTGAAACTGTCTCATAATATTCCACAACACTAAAATGTATTTTTTTTGTATTTTTTTATTTATTTTATTTATTATTTGTTGACTAGGTTAGTCCCACTGGGCTGGTAGCCTCTTTTAAGGGGAGACGCAAGGTGGTATTTATACTATTAGCTGAAATTAGGCCAGGGCATGGAAGAACTTCCCCTACTTGTTATTGATGAGATTGGAGCCCATTTTGCAGGAGTACTTCCTGTTCCCATTCCAGGCACAGAGGCGGCCTGGACAAACAGGGAGGCAGATGAAGAGAGAAGGAAATAATGGAGTGGTGAGAGAAATGGAGGAAAAAGAAAATATTGAGACTGAAAAATGTGTGCAGGATTCTGAGAAGATATTTCAAAGAAATCTGTTTCGTGGAGATAAGTCAGGAAATGATGGATGTATATGTGAAGATTCAAAACCAAAAGTTCTGTGCTATGACAAAGTCCCACCAAACAGCAAACAGCAAAATCCAAAAAAGAAAGAAGAATGGCAGGACACTGCTGGATTAACTCCTTCTTTTATTAAAACAACCAAAACATCCAAGGATAAGCGTGTGATACCCTTCATCAGATAAAGAGGACAAACATTACCACTGTTTTAAACTAAATGCCAACCAATCAGCAATCAGTAAATTATTTAGTAGGGCGGGTTTCAAAGGAACCATGTCATTTAACCCTGGGCTCCTATGAGCCCTCAGCTCCAAGATCCATTCAGATTCAAGGGATTCTGTCATCAACCTTATGTCTCCTCCCTATTATTTAACCAACCACAGCCCTGAAGCTAAAAGTATGTGTTGAGTGCTGTTCAATGTGCCTATAAAGAGCATTATGCTCATTTTTATTTCTGATATTGGAAAGATGCTGTAAAATTCTGATCTTAAACATATTATTGGTCTTCCCAACATAATATGCTGCGCATTGTTCACATGTAGCCAAATAAACTATGTTACTTGTCCTGCAGGTAGCCCTTGCCTTAAGATGGTATAACCTTCCAGTAACAGGATGTTTAAAAGTTGCATTCTTATTGATAGACGGACAGGCTTTACATAAGCCACAGGAACACTGCCTGGGCTCTCCTTAAATAAATTGGATGTAGTAAAAGCCTTTTCATTACAAAGGATGTCCTTCAAATTCTTATTTCTCTTGTATACAAAGCTGGGTCTGGTTCCTAATAGATCCTTTAGCTTATTGTCACTTCTTAAGATGTTCCAGTTTTTAAAAATTATATTTTTTATATCTTTGGTATTGCTACTATAGGTGACAAACAACTTAGGTTCCTTTTGTGGAGCTTTGGCCTTGGATTTAACGAGCTCTTGTCTGATCCATGGTTTGTATTTACTATCCCTTTTCTGCCTGCTATCATTAATGACTTCACTAATCATCCCCTCTTTGTATCCTCTGTCCAAAAAACATTGCTTCAAGGACTCTATCTCTTTCTCATACTCTGTATCATTCATTGATATCCTAGAAATTCTGCCTGCCTGGCCCTGAACTATGTTGGGGAACATATGACGGGGATGCATGCTATCAAAGCATAGCAAACTGTTTTTCCAGCAATCCTTTCTAAATAAGTTAGATGAAAAACCATTGCTAGTTTGTGTAATACTGACATCCAAAAAATATATGCTGGTATCAGAGAAATTCAACTTAAATCTAAGGAAGGATGTAGTGGAATGTAGATAGCTGACAAAATCTATTAACATGTCTGCCTCATATACATATACATATACACATGTTGTTTCCATAATGGATGTTCTAAAATTACATCTTTCTCCCAAAACCAAAGGACCAGGTTGGTGGGGTGCCCATAGCTATTGCTTGTTCCCTATAAAGACATTATTCTCTAAGACCAAGGCCAACATCATTTTAACTAAGGATATATTGTTGTCCTCCTCACCCAAGTCACTCAGAACCCCACCTATGGCTTGGATACCAAAGTCATTACTGATCACAGTAAAAAGAGTATGGACATCCAATGTCACCATTAAAAGTTTTCCCTGTGGCTTATTATGATTGAACCTGCCTACCCTTTTAAGGAAATCACCAGTGTCTTTCAACACAGAGGTTGCTTTATCTAGAAGTGGTCGAAGTGTATATTCTACCCAGATGGAGATACCCAGCCTCTGCCCGAGACAATGGGTCTGAAAGGGGGGTCTTCTACTGATTTATGAATTTTTGGCAGAGCTTTAAAAATAGGTATAACTGCTTTTCCTATCCAAAGAAATTGTAGCATCTCATCACTTATTAGCATATCAAAATTTAACCTCTTCAAGCTGTTGTGTACTTCATCCACTAGCATCTTGACTCCTATGGGGTTGAGTGGAACATAGACTTTCTTATCTAATAACAACCCTGAATTTTCTGTTGGTAAAGGTGGTGTCCATCACTTATCAGCCATTTTTATAACCAAATTGTTGTTAGAGCCCAAATCATGTAAGGCTTGTTGCTGATAAGTTATGGTATTTTTGTAGTCCTCCCTTTGAAAATATTCTTGTAAATCATTCTCACAGCTATTGATGAACAAATTTAAAGCTGGAGAAGGGTGGCACATAACTACTAGGTAGTTTTAAAGTAGTCCCTAGCTCATTATTATTACCAAAAATACATTTTAAAGCTAATGTTCTACAAAACAACATAATATCTAACATTACATCACTAAAACCACTTGCCCTGCTGGGCACAAAGGTAATACCTTTGTATACCTCTGATATACCTAACTCCCTCAAGCAGCATTTCTCAAGGGTCACTTGAAAAACTAGCTTAAGTTCTCCAGGGGGAGATATGTGAAGATTGGGTGAAGCTAGATGAAGGCTGCCAGCCTAGCCAGATAGAATTTTGGAGATAATTCTGTCATCTGTAAATATTAATGTAAACCACAGGCTTGTTGTCTTAAATGGTAAAAAAAGTGTTACATGTGGAACTGGAAAAAATGTATCAGCAGTGCACTCTACTGACCAAGTAAAGCATGTTGTGACCCTTTGATGCTAAAACACAGAGTCAGCAAGTCTAGAATGAAGCATCCTGCCTATTGTCTTAAGGCCAGAGTTAATGGCCAGAATTTGCATCCATAAATGTCCTTTATTGATCTGGTTTCTGTCCAGAGGTGAAGAATGTAAATGTAGTTTCTGTTAGCCTGGGAGCCCAGGGAAGTGTGAAGAATGATGTGATGTGAACCAGGAATGTGATTTTAAAAACAGAGAGAATCAGAGAGCATTAAGCATTTTTGTCTTGACCACCCAACTCACCAGCATTGTCTTGCTCTATATGTAAGTTTATCTTAGACTTGAGTGTCCTCTTAGAAATAGCTAGAAACTAGAAAGATTAGACTAAGTGTTTTTCTGTGATGTCAGAGCTGTACTACTGAATTATTTTAAGTATTTCTCTGTGATGTCTGAACTCTTGAATAGCACTGTGTAGTAAAACGTATTGTCTTGTGTTTTCACTGTTATTAAATATGTTTAAACCCTTTCAATAGTGACTGTTTTTGTAGAGATAATTTAAGCTCTTTAGAGTACTTGCATGCTTTTGGTAAATTGTACAAAGTCACTTGAACAGCTTTAGCCCTGGACTATATTACCAATTGGATAATAATATTGCATAGTAATAATTGGACACCCTTTTAAGGGCCTTTGAGTAACTGATAAATATTAGTGGGTGGTGGCAGCTGGCACTACCATATAGTCTGGGAAAAAGGGGCACAGCTGGAGAACCTGTGACAGCCTTCCCCAGGAGTGTCTGTATGGTTGTATAAACTCTTCTCAAAGTGTGTGTGTGTGTGTGTGTGTGTGTGTGTGTGTGTGTGTGTGTGTGTGTGTGTGTGTGTGTGTGTGTGTGTGTGTGTGTCAGCTACTTGGGCAAGGACACGAAGCACTGGTTGGACAGAGAGGGTGCTGAAGGTTTTAGCTTGCCCACTAGGCTGAGATGTGGACCCTATAGCTGTGCCAGTGGGGAATCATATTGGGGACCTGGAGAGCAAGGGAGTGACTAGCCCTGGATTGACTGTGATGTCTGTGTGCTCTTAAGGGAAATTGCACTTTACTGTGTGTATTTGTTATCCTTTCCTACTATATCAGACGACCCTCACTAGTGTTAGTGGTGAGGATTGAGGCTCCTTGATTGCTGGGCCAGGGCACAGGCATCACATATTAATTGGTTTGCAGTGTTGGGATATCCGCACTACATATTAATTGGTTGGCAAATACTAATTGGCTTGTAGTGGTGTGGTAGAGTGAATTTCTGTAGCTTGTGTACAGTGAGCTCTGAAGGTGTATTGTACTCTAAAGCAGCCACACAGTGAATACTCAGAGTTCAGATCACAATGATTTTATTTCTTTTATTAGCTTAGTTAGTCAGGGTGAACAGGCAGCATGTCAGCAGAGGAGTATGGAAAGCTGACAAGGAGCCAGCTGGCTGAGATGTGCCAGGCTAGGGGACTGGTGCATGGAAACCTGACTAAGTAGACCTGATTGCAGCCTTGGTTACAACTGCGTCAGAAAACAGCAACCAGAAGGACAATAGACTGGCAGTGGAGATATAATACCCTGGGAGAATGGACAGCTCAACCTTTCTGTAGAGGATTTAAAAATCCATCTGGAGCTAAAGAGACTTGAGTTGGAGGCCAGGCATTTGGAGATAGAAGCAGCTGAGAGACTGAGGAGTCTACAGGCTGAGGAGAATGAGAAACTGCTATGCCTGGAAGCTGAGAAAAAGGAGCGGCACAGGAAGCATGAGAGGGAAAGGCTGACTCTTCGCCAGAGTCATGGAGGTAATGGGGAAGGGAGTAACTGGACCCCAGAAGCACAAAAGGTCAGTAAATTTCTTCTGCAGTTTAAAGAGGGGGATAATTTTGATAGTTTCATTCATATGTTTGAGAGGGTATGCGAACAGTATGGTGTTGACTAAAGGCTCTGGGTACGGTTCCTTACCCCCTTACTCCATGATAAAGCTGTAACTGTTTTGTCAAAAATGTCTGATGTTGCTTGTTTTGATTATACTGCTGTTAAAAATCACTTGTTAGAATTGTTTAAGCTAACCCCTGAAACTTATAGGAAAAAGTTTCATGAGCATAGACCCAAGGCAGATGAAAGTGTCTGTGAATATGTTGCTGAACTGAGCACTTATTTCCATAGGTGGGTGAGTGGATGTCAGGTCACCACTTTTGAAGGGCTGGCACACCTTTTGGTGAGGGGAACAAGCCCTTAGCACTTTGCCTAAGGACATGAGGATCTGGTTAGCTGATAGACAATGTGCTACTTTAGATTAGTTGGGGAAGAAGGGAGACCCATACCTGGCAAGTAGGGCAGCCCTGCACAGGAAAAGGACCCCCAGTACTGCCCATGGGTCTAAAGGAACCCATGGTGGGCAGCACAGACTGCCCCAACAGAATCTGCCAGTAGCAGGGGAAGCCACTAGTCCAGGTACACATCCAGGAGCTAGGGTTAAATGTTTTGAATGCAACCAGTGGGGCCATGTGGCATACAGGAGTCCATGGAGGCAAGGTGGGGAAAAGGTGAGGAAGCCAGTAATTGGGAAAGACAAAATGCCAACAGTAGGTTGTCTTGAGACAATAAGGGTACCAAACTATCATTCTGCAGATGTCCTGATAGGGAAGGATTTGGATGAGGCAGTACCATGTGTTTATGCAGTTACATGCAGCTAGGCTAGGAGATAAAGATGCGAGTCTGGTAGCCTGGGGGAGACCCAGAAAGACTGCATACTTGCAGCCAAGACTGGTGAGGTGGTTACTTCAGGGAGGGAGCTACCCTGTAGCAGTAAGACTGAAGATGAGCCACCTCTGCTTGGGGGTACTGATGGTCCATTGCACAGAGTGACTCCAAAGTTAGAGGTGAGTAGTAGTACCCAGGATGACAGTGAGGCACCACAGTCAGAGGATGCCAGACTTCCTGTGGAAGGGGAGCTGGGAAGGGTTACAAGGAGAGAGTTGAGACAGGCTCCGCTCTCAGACCCTACATTGCAAGGCCTAAGGCAGGTAGCTATGGAGGCAGCTGATTCTCAAGGAAAGGGGGAATCTATATACTGGGACAAAAGGTTACTATACAGAGAGTGGACCCCTGATGGAGGGCTAGAAGGTGAGAGAGTACAGCAGTTGGTAGTGCCTAGAGCCTACCATCTGGAGCTTCTAGCCATAGCCCATGATATTCCCTTTGCAGATCATATGGGCATAAAACATACAAAGAGGCATATTATGCAGAACGTCTATTGGCCTGGAATTTCCAGAGATGTAACAGGGTACTGCAGGACCTGTGAGCAGTGTCAAAAGGTAGGCAAGGCAGGAGACAAGGTGAGACCTCCTTTGATGCCTTTTCCTGTGACTGAGGAGCCATTTCAGAGGGTAGCTATGGATATTGTGGGTCCAGTGAATACCCCAAGTTCCACAGGGAAAAAGTATATCCTAGTGGTAGTGAATTATGCTACATGATATCATGAGGAAGTGGCTTTATCCTCCACTGAGGTAGAGAAGGTGGCAAATGCTTTGTTAGAGATTTTCAGCAGTGTAGGTTTCCCAAAAGAAATACTGACTGACAGAGGTGCCAATTTCATGTCAGACCTGCTGGCTTGTCTGTGGAAGTCCTGTGGGGTGAAGCACATGAAGACCACCCCCTTCTATCCCCAGACTAATGGTCTTGTTAAAAGGTTAAACTCTACAATCGTCCATGCTATGGACATTTGCAGATCAGTTTAAGAGGGAGTGGAACAAATATTTGCCCCATCTGTTGTTTGCTTACACAGAGGTTACCCAGGAATCCACAGGTTTTTCACCCTTTGAGTTGCTGTATGGGCATAGAGTGAGGGGACCTGTATATTCAATTTGAGATGAGTGGGAAGGTGAGAGCGAGTCTCACAAGGAGTCTGTTGTGGCATACGTCCTAAACCTCAGGACAAGGCTCAGGGAACTCATGGGCTTGGCAGAAGCCCAACAACAGAAAAGGGTGTGGTATGACAGGAATGCTCGAGCTAGAGAGTATGCTTTGGGGCAGCAGGTAATGGTTCTCATTCCTGTTAAACACAACAAGCTGCAAGCAGCTTAGGAGGGACCCTACGAGGTGATAAGAAATGTAAATGATGTTAATTACATGGTGGAACTGCTAGGCAGAAAGCAGGTGCACAAATTGTACCATGTTAACATGATGAAACCTTACTATGATAGGGAGGCCCTTGTGCTGAGCATTTGCATTGGATTGCAGGAGGAGTCTGAGGGAGCTCTGGGGACTGATCTCCTCAGTGATGCTCAGGTTGACACCTTAATGGAAGGGGTAGCAATGTCACAGCAGCTATCTCCTACCCAGGTTTGAGAACTCCGAGCAGTGTTGCAGGAATTTGGGAACATGTTCACTGGAAAACCAGGGTGCACCCAGCTGGATACAGGACCCAAAGGTGTATTAGGCAGGCCCCTTACAGAGTGCCTGAGGGAGTCAAACAGACTCGGAGAGAGGAGGTACAGGAGATGTTGGAACTAGGGGTAATTCAAGAGTCCAAAAGTTCCTGGGCCTCCCCAGTGGTGCTGGTGCCAAAGAACGATGGCAGCACCAGGTTATGTGTGGACTACAGGAAATTAAATAATCACACAGAGTCAGATGCTTACTCAATGCCTAGGACAGATGAGGCCCTAGAGCAGCTGGGTGGGGCTAAGTATCTTATCACCATTGATCTTACCAAGTGTTACTGACATGTGCCCTTGACTTCCTGTGCTGAAGTCATCCTTTGTGACTCCTTTTGGCTTGTATGAGTTCACAAAGATGCCCTTTGGGATGCAGAATGCCCCAGCAACTTTCCAGAGGCTGGTAGATCATATCCTAGCAGGAGCAGGAGGGTTTACTCTTGCTTACCTAGATGATATTGCCATCTACAGCCATTCCTGACAAGAGCACCTTCGACATGTCAGGGAGGTGCTGGGCAGACTACAGAGGGCAGGGTTGACCATTAAGCCAAGCAAATGTTAGGTGGGTATGGCAGAGGTCTCCTACATAGGACCTAGAGTGGAGAGTGGTAAGATAAGGCCAGAACCTGCCAAAGTGGAAGCCATTCAGGCATGCCCTGCACCTGTTACAAAAAGCAGGTGAGGGCATTTTTAGGGACAGCAGGGTACTACAGAAAGTTCATCCCCAATTAGAGTACCATAGCTGCTCGCCTCACAGACCTGTCAAGGAAGAACAGGCCAGATAAGGTAGTGTGCACCCAAGCATGTGAACAGGAATTCTAGAAGCATAAAGAAGTTTTGGGAGGACCCCCTGTGTTAGCCAGTCCAGATTACAGCAAAGTATTTGTTGTGCAGGTGGATGCTTCAAACCACAGGGTGTGGGCTGTACTTAGACAGATTTCTTCAGAGGGGGAAGAGCACTCAGTGGTTTATCTCAGTCATAGGCTCCAACCCAGGGAGGAATGCTATGCAGCTGTAGAAAAGGAATGTCTAGCCATAGTGTGGGCACTGCAGAAACTTCAGCCTTATCTGTATGGAAGGAAATTCACTGTTATGACAGATCACAACCCCTTAACATGGTTAAAGAAAACCAGCCAGCAAAATGCCAAGTTGCTAAGATGGAGCCTGGGGTTGCAAGCATATGATATGTCCATGCAACACCACAGTGGGATTAGCAATGCCAATGCAGATAGGCTCTCAATACAGGGAATGGGGTAAGGTACACTCTGATATACCTAACTCCCTCAAGCAGCATTTCTCAAGGGTCACTTGAAAAACTAGCTTAAGTTCTCCAGGGGGAGATATGTGAAGATTGGGTGAAGATAGATAAAGGCTACCAGCCTAGCCAGATAGAAATTTGGAGATAATTCTGTCATCTGCAAATATTAATGTAAACAACAGGCTTGTTGTCTTAAATGGTAAAAATAGTGTTACATGTGGAGCTGGAAAAAATGTATCAACAGTGCACTCTACTGACCAAGTAAAGCATGTTGTGAACCTTTGATGTTTAAACTCGGAGTCAGCAAGTCTAGAGTGAGGCATCCTGCCTATTGTTTTAAGGTCAGAGTTAATGGCCAGAATTTGCATGCATAAATGTCCTTTATTGCTCTGGTTTCTGCCCAGTGGTGAAGAATGTAAATGTAGTTTCTGTTAGCCTGGGAACCCAGGGAAGTGAGAAGAATGATGTAATGTGAACCAGAAATGTGATTTTAAAAACACAGAGAGAATCAGAGAGAATCAGAGAGCATTAAGCATGTTTGTCTTGACCATCCAACTCACCAGCACTGTCTTGCTCTATATGTAAGTTTATCTTAGACTTGTGTGTTCTCTTAGAAATAGCTAGAAACTAGAAAGATTAGACTAAGTGTTTTTCTGTAATGTCAGAACTGTACTACTGAATTATTTTAAGTATTTCTCTGTGATCTCTGAACTCTTGACTAGCACTATGTAGTAAATAATATTGTCTTGTGTTTTGACTATTTGTTATTAAATATTTTTAAACCCTTCCCACTGTGGCTGTTTTTATAGTGATAATGTAAGCTCTTTAGAGTATTTGCATGCTTTTGGTAAATTGTACAAAGCCACTTGAATAGCTTTAGCCCTGGGCTATACTACCAACTGGATAATAATTTTGCACAGTAATAATTGGACACCCTTTTAAGGGCCTTTGAGTAGCTGATACATATTAGTATGTGGTAGCAGCTGTATAGTCTGGGAAAAAGGGGCACAGCTGAAGAACCTGTGCTAGCCTTTCCCAGGAGTGTCTGTGTGGTTGTATAAACTCTTCCCAAAGTGTGTGTGTGTGTGTGTGTGTGTGTGTGTGTCAGCTACTTGGGCAGGAACACTAAGCAATGGTTGTACAGAGAGGGTGCTGGAGGTTTTAGCTTGCCCACTAGGCTGAGATCTGGACCCTATAGCTGTGCCAGTGGGGAGTTTTATTGGGGACCTGGAGAGCAAGGGTGCGACCAGCCCCAGACTGACTGTGATCTCTGTGTGCTCTTAAGGGAAATTGCACTTACTGTGTGCATTTGTTATCCTTTCCTCCTATATGAGACACCCCTCACTGTTAGTGGTGAGGATTGAGGATTCTTGATTGCTGGGCCAGGGCACGGGCATCACAGTATAATTACAACCATGCAGTTGGAAGGGTTGCAGGATGATTTAAAGAAGTGGTGATGCAGAGTGAGCCAGAAAATGATGATGTTTCCTGGGAGGACATTATGGAAACAATACAAATGGAGGATGCAGAGACATTCCCAAAGAATAGTTGTGAGATGGAAAAGAAAACATACACAGAGAAAGTAAAAGATGACAAAAGGTGAGTAGTACAAAAAAGGCAGAAGAAAATGAAAAACAGAAGTACGTAATAACGATTCAAAGTAAAGAAGGCAAAGAAATGGACAGGTATGAAGTGTGGGACAATTTAATAGCTCCTTTGGGTTAAAAACACATGAGGTAAGAGCATTTATTCTTGTTAAATAAAATACATTTTGTGACATTATACCTGAAACTGTTTTTAATGGAAATTTTTGTTGCAGAAAATGAAAAAAAAAGACTGCAACCCATGGAATTTTTATGTGATAAAAGCATTAAACAGAGAAACAAAAAACAAAACTGATATACAATTTTGAACAGAGGTGTAAAGAGACACTTTATAAGGACATTTGTAAACTTTATGTAAAGAAGTACTAGAAATTGCAAACGTTTATGACAAAAGGGGTTTATGGACTGGTAGATGGGATTGTAATATTGTGTTAAAATAGAAATAGAAAAATTATACATATACGAAGTATGAATATAGAGGGGAATAGAGGTATCATAAAATACCAGGGAAAACCCAAAACATTTGATAAGTAAATGTGACAAAAGAAAATGTTACATTTCTGGGGAAATGGGGCACAGTGCAAAAAATTTGAATTGAAATGCTATAAATGTAAAAAAAGGACATTTATGGATGGATTGAAAAAAATAAAATAAGACTAAGGAAAAACAAAAAAAGAGAAGAAAATGAACAAAGAGAATACATTTTAGAAGTAGTAGAAATAGAAAAAATAGATGAGAAAAAATAATACAGAAGATATAAAGATAGTTCTGAAATAAGTGATGAAAAGGGGATAAATTGGGAGGTAGTAAAAGAAAAAAAATCTATTGGTAAGAAGATAAAAGACCAAAAAAAGAAAATTTAAAGGGACAAATACAAAAGAAAAAGGAAAAAAAGAAAGGAAATGGATGAAAAAGAATATACATAGCTAATGATTGGGGGTTGGTATAATGGTTAATGTATTTGATTCACTAACACAAGGTACAGTGTTGGATTCCCACCATCCATCCTGCATCCTCAACCCCTTTTTTCCCCATTTTGCTCATGGGGTCAGATGTCACTTCAACAGTGACAATCATCTCGAGTCAAGGTTTACACCTTTGGGTGGCTAGCCCTACCACAGTAGTTCATCCTTACCACTCAATCACTTATGCACTCTCACCTATGGCCAGTTTAGAGTGTCCAATCCACCTACTGCATGTCTTTGGTGTGTGGAAGGAAACGGAGCACCTAGAGGGGACCCACAAGACTGCAGGGAGGACATGCAGACTCTGCACAGAAGGCACTCCAGCTTAGAATTGAACTGGAGAACCTCTTGCTTTGGGGCAACAACACTAACTGCTGCACCACCAAGGCAGCCCATTGTTGGATTCCCACCATTGTGAAAGAAATTGGTTAGGTTTAGAATGGTGTATTAAGAAAATAGCTTAGTAGTTACCTATAATCTTAAGAAACCATAACTCTAAGGAAAAGGAAATATGAAAGTTTTAGAGTGCTTTCTGTAAATGTGAATAGTATTAAGAATATAGTAAGAAGAATACAGATTTTGGAGTGGTGTAATACATTTGTTATAGATGTAATTATATTAGAAGACACAAGAGTTTTGACAAATGAAGAAAGATTACAAACAGAGAAACTATGGAGAGGAAAGATAATCTGGAATTTGGGAAATGAGAGGTGTTTTGGAATAGCTGTATTCTGTAGAAATACAATAAAATATTAGATGTAACTAGCAAAAATGGAAAGATTAAACTTTTGCAGATTTAAAATGGAAAGAACAAGTACATAAAATTATAACAATATATATGCTTATACTAATTGCAGTGGCAGCAGGTGACTTCAAATCAAAGGGGGCTGCAGGAGACAGCTGAATGTGTGGGGTCAATGGGAAGGGGGCAGCCAACTAGAAAGGGGAGGAGCTATGCTCAAAACCACCAAAACTAACTTTAATTAAATATGCTGCCCTGGGTGCCAAATTGTCATTATGAGAGTCCAATCAAGACAAAATGAAGTGTAGAAGAAAAAATATTTCAATGCATTGGCTGCATGATGGCTTACTTAATATTTTGATGGAAACAAAAAGGTTGTGAGACATGAAAAAATAAATTACTTTTTAAATACATTACTGGAATGCCAGTCAAAATCAAGTATAAGAAAAACAAGCAGCTCTCAACTCAAACCACTTCTCTTTGCACTGCATTTCTAATTATAATTTATATTCAGCTTTATTAAAGTACCAAGTAACATGCTGAAAGTAGCAATCTCTGTGATACCCCCACTTGTAAAAATGTTTCTTATCCAAAAAAGACTTGCTGCCTGACAACTATCTACTTCTTTCATGGGGAAAACATGATTGAAGTAAAAAATGAAAAGCAAACATGAAACAAGCTCAAGATACATTGCTTAAAGGATTACTGTACAGGTTATGGACCACACATGATAGACTGGCATTTTGTTTAGTTTATGGGTAAAGCCTGCAGAGATGACTGTAAGTCTCCAACAAGTGTAATGAGCTTCTTAAAATAATATAATCCTGTCCTTTATTACAAATATTGTCATATGCATTTCAATACCCAAGGCTTATACATTATCTAGTTATGTAAGTATTCTCTGCATGGCAACAACAGAAAGGCTTTCAATGTTGGCAGTTCTTTAACAGTATGCTTATTAAAGCTTACTTGCATCTTACAATCTCAGACAAGCTTATCCGATGGTCATTAAAGCATTGCTACTTAAACACAGAGCAACAGGCACTTTCTGAGTAATAATAAGCATAAATCAGCAGTACAAAAATATGACAGAAACCAGACCATTCTGCAAAATCAAGGACAGATGAAAACTCACTTTAATACTTGTGTCTATTTTGTATGGGGGGATACTCTGCACATTTACACTGCATAACAGCTCCTTGCCTTGCTTGGACACATCCAGAGTCACTACACAGGGGAGTGGGATGCAACAAGTATTTCACAGTTTGAAAAGTCTCTGGCTGACTGTGATGGCACTGACACATTTGTCATACCTCTCAACCTCAGAGCAAAAAATCTGGACAAAGCCATACATAGAAGTGGGACAAAGGCCCAAAAATAAGGACAATTTTTAAATATTGCTCTTATAAACTTAGAAAGATAAGGTCTTGCATTAGTATGAATTTTCTGAAGGGTATGAAATCCGAAACTCAAATGTCTGTCATTATTTTCTAACTTCAGTCTTTAATGATTTGCCACCAGTTTGCCAAAAAACACAATTTTATGAAAAACGGACCAAAAATGTGATGCAAAAATATAAAATAGCCACACAATACAGCTGGGAACCTGTCAAAGAAGGGACACATTTTAATATTAGTACTGCTAACTTGAGCAGCTGACAAAATAAAAGAATCCACATGCATTTCTGAAATAAAAGTAATCTATAACTCTGATTATTACCGTTATTTCTTAATTGTAAACCCTCTACGTTTTCTTCCAAAATTGTTATTTTGCAGAGGGATTATTGGGGGAAGAGCAACATTTTGAGCCAAAATCAAGGACAGTTGCATGTAGCTCTCAACCCGTTAATGCAATAAATCTGGACAAGGCCAAATATATTGGGGGAACATATAAACAGTACTAATAATTGCTCTTGTATAAACTGAGACAGTTGATAGAATAACAGGTCTTACTTTAGCATGCATTTTTCTGAAGGTTGTGAAGCCTGAAACTCAGTGTCTGTTATTATTTCATGACTTAATTCCTAAATGATTTGCCAGAAAACCACAAATTTTATGAGGAACAAACCAAAAATAAGAAGCAAAAATCTATTCATTCTGTGAAAATCTGGACAGTTGGGAGGTATAGTTCAGGGCTGTCTTTGAGTTTGCCGCCCTTCCCCCTCACAAAATCATGGTCGAATGGAGTCTCTCCCCCCCTGCAGCCATTCCAATGAACCATTACTTGGCTATTTCACCCCATTTACCATAAACACTAATATGCATACTTTACTTCTATGATGATTTGGACTTCATTTGAAAGTTTTATTTGGCATTTTACAGCACAAACACTAAGACATCTGCTAAACAAAGCAATGCAGTCTCATAATGAAAACAGACTTAGCATTAAAACTTATCTGCCCTTCAAAGTCACATTCATTGAAACAGCATTGAAACCCACATTCAAAGAAAATACATTTTGCCAGTGGCAGATAAAGATTAACTTTGGGCTGTTTTCAAATTATATGCTCCTTGCACATGAAACATACATGTGCTCTTTGATAAACCTTTCTGATTGTACTAAATTAGATTCCTTGTACAATACAGTACAATTGTTAGAGGGCATTTTAAATTTGTTTTGAACATTTTTACAGTAAACAATGAAATAAAACGCATGCACCGATAATGACAAAACTGCCCAATTCAGAACATTTTTCCAGTAAACAATGAAACAAAATGCATGCACCAATAATGACAAAACTGCCCAGTTCAGAACATTTCCATCATAAAAGTCTACTCAAACTTCTACAGTCCACCATTATCAGGAAATATGCACAATCGCTGAAGAAGTAAAAGTCATCTAAATAATTCCACATTAAAGAAATCTACAACTAATGAAGAGGTTGCTGCTAGCAAACAACTTTATATTTCATTGTTTCATCTACACAAAGAGTGCCTGTTGCCCTTGAGGAATAAATTGCCTATGTTGCATTAAAAAATGCTAAGCTAGTAATATTGCAATAGGGAATGGATGGCAAATTGATAACAGGTTCATAGTTACTAGGTATCTTCACCAAAAAGGACTGCTGCATCCACCCCCTTTACAACACAGTACAGTATCAGCAATGCAGCTACCTACTGTGGGAGTAGACCCCACAGCCTTCTGCATCAAAATCTAGTATACTTCCTGTTGTGCTATTAACAATGCAAGCAAACTCAGCATAAGTAGCACTAAACTTTTGTTCCCCTGCAGATCTCAGCTTCTTGTAAAATCTACTTGACACTCAGCTGTATCTCTGAACTTTGCAGCACAAGAAATCTGGAAAACGCTAAAATTTATTGGGGGGGGGGAACAAAAGCCCAAAAACCAGGGACACATTTAAACATTGCTAGTATAATGTTGAAAAGTTGCTAGAATAAAATGCTGTGCTACCACCATACATTTCATTGCCAAGTAACCCAGGACCCTGTGCAAAACAGTCACAGCAACATACCACTATACCAAATCATCTGTTTTATGAAAGAGAGGAAGACTTAAACTTAAATGGCTACCATATAGTGAATTCAGTTCTCACCATAGCTGTCAATCTGTTAGCAAAAAATATGTAGACAACACAAAGCCAGTAATGGGGGGATACACCCCCCAAACATATTCAGTGAATTCAGTTCTCACCATAGCTCTCAACTTTAGCACAAAAAAACTGGACAAAGCCAATAATGGAGGAATACAGTCCCAAAAATAGAGACAAATTTCAACTATCCATCTTATAAATTTTGAAAATTGCTAGAATAAAAGGTTTCATGTCACCATGTTCATGTTACCACATTCTTTCTGAAGAATATGAAGTCTGAAATTCAAATGCTTGTCATTTTTATTTAACATTTGTTAACCAGGAAAGTCTGACTTGGAAGAAAAGCCAATTTTTAGCAGAGGCCCAGGGAGAAACATTCCAGACACATGTCTTTGTAAGATGGGAGAACACCAGCACAAACCCACACAAACACAGGGAGGACATGTAGACTCCACACAGACAGCACCCCAGCCAAGAATCAAACCAGCCAAGCTGTAGCTGTCAGGCAACAATACGACCAGTGCACCACTGACTGGGTCAAGAAACAAAAATACAGAAACCATAGATTTTATGAGGAACAGAACAAATATGAGGCAAAAATCTGCAAATATTTTACAAATAGTGGTGGGTAGGGAATTCAGTCTCTTGCCACTTAGGTATAGGGTTCAAGCCTTTTTTTCTACCACCACAATGTAGCAACTGGGGAGATTTACACACACACACACACACACACACACACACACACACACACACACACACACGCACACACACATACACACACACATACACACACATATACACACACACACACACACACAGACACACACACACACACCTGTTAATCCATCCGCAGCAGACTGAACCCATCCATTACACACACCTGTTAATCCATCCGCAGCAGACAGAAATCATCCATTGCAGTCAAGCTCCTCCATATAGGTTCATAGGTTCATACTAGGCTATCTGCCCTAGGGCATTTATAAGCCTAGCCAGAGTGTGTTTGGCTTTCGCCACCCATTTTAAATTAATTTTGCTATGCCCTTTTTCGAGGTTAGTATACTGTGCCTCTGTCTAACAGTGACACAGAAGTGATACCCGGGGTAAACCTACGATCTCCCATCCACTCATCAAGATTCCTCTTGAAGAGAGTCATTGAGGGACTCTGCCTAACCTGGACTGGGATTTTATTCCAGAGTGAATGGAGCCTCTGGGTTATGAATATAGAACGTCTCTTGCAGCAGCTAAAAGCCCACAATGATCCATCAATATATAGGAAGTCCAGCTAAATGCCTGTGACAATGAGCTGTACTGCAAGCAAGTCCTTCCCCTTTCGTGATGCTCCTTCCTGCGATAGCACCAGCCTGCGGACATCGCAGTCCGATCCCCTTCCTGTCTATGTAGTTGTAACTGCATAGACTTCTGGGAAATTTTCAAATTAATTGTTGTCTTCCTAATCCGGACTGCTGGTGATCCAGTCTGGATTCTGTGAGCATGTCCCAGACTGGTTCACCAGCAGTCCGGATAGTGGAAAATGCCATGAGTGTGCATGCGCAATGGTCTGGGACTTATTTAATTTTATTTTGTTATTTTTTTTTTGTTTTATTTCTGTTTATTTTTCATTTTTACAACCGGGGGGGGGGGGGGGCTGCAGACCTGCAGTCTAATAGCACAAGCCACCCCTGACTAATTGTAAAGAAATGGAAAGCTTATTTCATTGGATTTTAGACTATGTAGTCATAAATTTAAATATAATAACAGGATACTATGAAACTTAAAAGGCAAGCATAAACAGAAAGTAAATTTTATAAGAAAAAATGTTAGAAGATATAAGATGTGGTAAGTTAAAACTTTGGGACAAAAATTCATGGACTTGAAAAGGGGTATGCAGAGAATGGAAATGGATTATTTTATAGTATCAGAAGGTTTACTTATAGGAGAAGGGAAGGTAGCTGAAACAGAATTTTCTGATAATCTTGCAATATGGTTAGAGATAAAGGAAACAATAAGTATATAAACATAGCAAAGGAAAAAAATGATAAATGCTAAAGCATGAAATGAAGAAGGAAAAACACTAGTAATACAGTTAAGAAAGATCATATTACCATGAGAACATTTTATTAAAAATGGTCTGAATGGTGGATGATATTTAAGGAAAAACAAAAAATTGTTTTTAGAGTGAAAATATGATGTGAAAAAAGTAGAGAAGGAAAAATATAAAAGAGCATATAACAATGCTTTGGAAGATTTAGAAAATAATAGAAAGTACTTTGATAAAGAAAAACAATTATATGAAATAAATCAAGATAAATACAACAATTGCTATATAAGATAAGATATTTTTACAATGAAAAAGAGAAGAAGTATTGATTTATTTAATCAGATTAAGTAAAGGAAGATGGTAGTGCAATGAGAGAAATGGAAGGTAAAAAAGTTAACAGAAAAAGAGAATAAACAGATGGAGATTTCTTTAAATGGGCTAAAGTATTAGAACATGTAAACATAGATTTGACTGCAGGACCAGATGGAATAGGGTATGAAATGTATATTTAGGGTATTGTCAAAAAATATTTTTTAAACATTTTGAACGACTGGTTAAATGAAGGTTTTATGTATAAATAATTATGTAATAGAATACTTAAATTCATATGGAGGAAGGAAGATAAAGACAATTAAAAAAACTGGAGATAAATAGTATTGAATAATAACGATTATAAGATTTTTATGGAAGATCTCATATATAATAAAATGGGGAAGAGTTGTGAAGAATTATTAATGGAAGTTAAGGAAATTGTAGATGACATTATGAATAGAAAAGAAGAAGTGAAAATCATGATTTGAGACCTTAATAAGTTAAGGTAATAATGAAAGAATATAAGTTAGAAAGTGTATGTCAGCATATAGTCATAATAATGTAAAAATACTTGTAAATGGCTAGTTAAACCAAGTGACACATATGAACAATAGTGTGAGACAAGGATGTCCAATGAGTTGTATACTCATTGCATTATAGGTTCATAGGTTCATAGGTGTATACAAGGCCAATGGCCCTGAAACATTTACAAGCCTAGCCCATAGAAGTACCCTGGAATCATGCCATTAGTTCCTGGTGCCTCTATCAAGTAGAGCCACTGGAGTGATCCCCGGGGTGAACTTTCTATTTCCCATCCACTCATCAAGATTTCTCGTGAAAAGGTCCAGTGAGATACTCTGCCTGACATGTATGGGAAGTCTATTCCAGAAAATGGGCAGTCTGTGGGTTATGACATTAGTTATGAATGTGATAGCATATGAAATAAATTACACAGTGAAGGAGGCAATGTATATAACACCTGAAGGGTTAAGAATTCCAGTTCTGGTAACATATGTAGATGACATTACAATAATTGCAAAAAACAAAATTTGGATAAAAGAAGCAATAATTTGCACAAATGAGTTACTAGAGGTGATAGGGTTGGCTTTAAAGAGAAAAGTAAGGTTACAGGTATATGTTTTACAATTAATGAAATTTCTGTGTCAGTTATAAAATTTGGGAATAAAGATTAATTAGAATTCAATATGAAATACAATGCAAGAAATAAAAGAAACCTGTCTTTTCTGAAGGACATATAAATTGTCAATCAGAAAAAAGGTGTATTCGATACATTCAGTACTGATGAGAAAAAAGACTTAGCAGGTGTATTTATGTTGACATTATTTGAAAAGGAATTATTGTAGATATTTTTCATTTATATGGTGTTCTAGATTAAACCCAGTAAAAAGAGGAGTTTTGTATGTAAATTAAGAGGAAGGCATTTTAGTGTGAATTAACCCCCTAAAAAATTACAATATAGAAAAAGAAAGAAAAGTATAGCATATGGATGCAATGATAGAACATAACTATGTACAATTATGGGAAAATTTATCAGAGAAAAATTAAAGCTATAAAATTAAGAAGCAAATGTAATCAGAAAGTAAAATGTCAAGATTTTTTTGTGGAGACTAGCAATAGATAAATTGCCAGTAACAGAAGATATGCCACATAAAAATAAATGTAGTATAATATGTTTATATTGTCAAGAAAAAATAAACTATGGCACATGTGTTTTTAAATGTAAAGAGTAAAAACATTATAGGGAAAAGTATGGAAAGAAGATTTTTGGAAGATACAAAAGAAGTGGATAAAATAAACATGGATATGATTAAATATGGATATTATAACAATAGGAGTAAATAATATGTTAAAAGAATAGTTAAACAGTTATTTATTGCATATGGGTTATATAGAGTGAAAGTATAAATGAAATTATGTTTAATGGTAAATGGATTTTAGCAACAATATTAAGTAAAATCAGATGGTGGTTTTGGAAAAAAAAGAGTGGAGGTCTAATAGGGAAATTATAAATATGTGTAAATAAATCTGTATATCAATATATTTGTACATTTATAAATTTTTGTAAATATGTAAAATGTTGTAAATAAGAGTTATTTTTGTATATAAATGAAGGACCCCTACTCTTTTCGATAGGTGCCCTGAGATCTTTTATATTTACCTGAGCTACCAACAACTCAAGCAGATAGGGCCACAGTTTAAAATCTCATCTGAAGTTGCACTACAGAGTCAGCAATTGTTTTGGTGTGAAGAACATTAATTTAGTTTCCTTTGCATTAACAAATAAGTGGGAGCTTCCTAGCCAACATTCTTTGTATGACTACGATTCCTGTGTAATTTCTTATAATTCTGGGAAAATTGTGATAGAACAGATAATATGCAGCCTTATGTAATTTTTTTATAGTTAGTAATGGAATTATTCAAAGATCCAACTTTTTAAATGATTTAAAAGTGTTGTCTGAGATTATATTGCATTTATCATGTATATCTAGCTTAAATGTAATATCTCGGCCTTAGCTCGTAAGACATTGTTGACCACTATAATGACTGCTACAGTAGTCTAAGCTGTATGGGGTTATATCTTGCAAAGGAAATAACAACCAGACAGCTTACAAAGCTTCAGCCCACCTTCCACATTCCCAAACCATTAGTCAGCTTGAGTTGAGGTGACTAAAAGTCAGGATTGGGCACTAATCTCTTTAGAGCTTTCCTACCACTAAAGAGAGCTCACCTATGTGGGCTTTCAAAGATCGATGGTTGACTACCATGGTTCTTTTGCTGGGAAAAACCTCCACTTTATGTTTTATCACAGTAAACGTCCTTCCTGTAAAAGAATAACTTTTGAGTTTAGAAAAGGTATCTTTACTATCATGTGACTTTTGTACATTTTTCAGTGGATGCATCAGTTTTTACTTTTGTGGTAAAAAGTGGTTGCAACTATTTAAAACTACTTATTCTGTGAAAAAAAAATTGTGGACAATTAACTGTTTAAATTGCTTTTTACTGTGTATTTTCTAAGAAAATTTTACTTTTTTCCACTTTACATATTTTACTGACTATTGCTGTTAAGCTTCATTGGGAATCAGGAACCTTTTCTGATTTTACCATGGAACAACATATGGGTTCCTCAGTTGCACCATCTTCTAGAACACAATGTTAAGCAGCCTTTGCCACCACAGCAGACTGGTAGTTTCCCTCAAGCCGCAGGTGGGTGACTCTGCTGTGGCCAAATCTGGTTAACTGGATCCCTTATCCTTTTCCTAGGATCTCTCTAGTGTAGTCCATACAGCTGCCACGGATGGGGTGTTGTTTACACTTGTCTTCTGCAGTTGATGGTGTGACCTTAGCAGGCAAGTGACAGTCATTCATCAGTCCTGGGAGAAGGGACAGGGAAAGTGTCTTTGCATAGTCAGAATGCTGTGCTCATCTCTTGGGAGATATTTCCTGACAATTCTGGGTCCGTTTCTTCAGAAATGTCTGCCAAAAGGAAACACAAAAACTAAACAAAATTAAACATATGTATTCTCCTGTTTTAGTTACTCTAGATAAGAATAAATTATTAGTCTTAGCTTAGTGTTTAGGGCAGGCTCTTGGGCTTATTTTAAGACTGTTTTTGGTAAGAGGAAAAGAGATTCCTCCTTCCTTGAAGGGATGCAAGAGATTGAACCTGTGGGGGGAATGTGTGGGGACAGATTTAGGTTTGTCTCCTCAAATTATTTCTGATTCAGATTCTGAGGTGAGTGTGGTACCTGATAGTTCCTTTGAAAGATTCACTTTCTCAGAGACTATTTCCAGAATAAAACACCTCTTTCAGTGGGAAAGCAGTAATGTGTTTCAATCCCTCAGAAAGTACTACAATTTCTTACAACTGGAATTTCTACAACCTTAATTTATCCCTCCAGTTCTGTCTGCCTTAGAGGATCTTTTTGTTACAGCTGGCAATTTCCTTGACAATCAACCTGCTGCTCTTAAAAAAATAGATTATATAAAATTCCTCAGTCTTTCAAGTTTTTATACACTTTCCCCAGACCTGAACCAGAAGCTATTGCCTTAGTGAATTCAGCTGTTGCTAAACATTTTGTTAACACTAATCCCTCTCCTTCTGACACATGTGAGAAGGCTTTTGATAACTTTGGGGAGAAAAGTATATACTTCTGCAACTCTAGTTTTTAGGATTCCTCATTTGTCAGGCTCATATGCTGAAGTTTATCCTGGCTAATTGTGAATGTATGAGGAATGTTTTGGCATCCGCTTCTCCCTGTGAAGATACAGCTGTGTTGTGTAATTTGTTTTCTTCTGTTTTTCAAGTCACTACTCATTGTTTAAAAATGTGTTTATGTCTCTGTGGCTGTTACATTCATGGCTGCTGTCACTTGAACAGTTTTGAGGTTTGCCTGGCTGCATTTTCAGAATCTCTCAGAAGATGTCAGAAATGAGACTGTGCATTCTCCCTAGGCTAGAGAACTATTTTTTTCTGTTCCACCGGTCATCAAAAAGTGTGACGAGACAGGAAAGCTGATTCAATGAGTCTCTCAAAATTTTCAGGCATCTTTCTTTAAGTATTCCAAGGGATTAGTCACAACATTGTCTAACTTTGGTAAAAAGCAAAATAAATAAGCCTAGTAAAATGTTGGTAAGCAAAGTTTAAAAAACAGTGTTAGGGAGGTTCCAAAAAGAAAAGTGCAACTTCCCAGCACAAATGACAGTCCAGTAAGTCAGAATGACTATATGTGGGACTTTGTCCCCTGTCCCACCAATGCAATTCCTTAATCATTTCAGAAAGTCTAAATCTCCATTTCTCTCTTTGGCAACAGATTGTTTCAGACAGATGGGTTCTGAATGTGATCATCAAGATTGCAGATAGTAAGAGGCTCTACCTTTCCATCAGGATATTCCACCGCACCCACCAGACCAAGCACTTCTCTTCCCTCCTGTCTTACAGCACATGCTGTCTCAGAGAGTAATAGAAGCTGATCTCCCTCACCTATTAGGAGAATTATTTTATTCAAGGATTTCCTGGTGCCAAAGAAAGACAATTGTTGAAGAATAGTTCTGAACATTTCCTTCCTAAACCAGTTTGTGATAGTGCCTGAGTGAAATGCTGCCACTTCACAACTCAGTATCCCTTCTTTCCCATTTGAGTTATTTAGTGAGCATAGATTTAAAAGATGCATATCATCACATACCTATTCTACCAAATTTTCTTTGGATCACATTATCAGTTTTCAGGCTTACACTTTTGGCTATCTACTGCTCAAGGAGTGTTCACAAAGGGTCTAATTCCTTTGACAGCCCACTACAGTCTGTAGGGTATCCACATTTTTCCTTATTTAGATGACTTGCTTATCTTTGCAAAACCAATTTCAAAGTATCATAAATCTCTCTCCTGAGTAAGGGATTGCCTAGACAGGCTGGGATTCCACAAGAATGTCATTTTATAGGATTCTTTCTCTGGGGTGCCTGCTGGGTACCTTGGTGCAACAAGCTTTTCTTCCACATGACAAAAAAAAAGATCTGTATTTAGATCTATTTTGGGGTTTTCCACTCATATTTCCACCTCAGCAAGGGAATTCCTCTAGATTCAGGGTTTCATGGCATCTATGATTCTCATAATACCTCTTGCAAGACAGCACATGAGAAAGATACAATGATACCTGAAATCTCTTTGGTCATGGCAACAACATCTGTCAGCTTTTCAGATTTTAGTTTTGGGATTTGTAAAAAGGGAGATTATGTGGTGGAGACAACAAATTTCTCAGAATCCAGGTCTCCCATTCTCCTGTCGTGTCAGTTACAAGAGACACTCCAGACTTTGTTTGGGGAGCAGTGTCAATGGCCATAAAAGTGCAGGGTCTTTGGACAAAACCAACAGACCAAAACACATCAATATAAAATTGATGTTACATCTTATAAATGCTTTCAACTCCCTGAATCATCTGTGGTCCTGGGACTTCTTCCAAATGTTTATGTACAACAACATAGTGATGTGGTGCATAAACAAGCAAGGTTGAACCAGATATTCCTTCCTGCTCCAAAGCAGTAAGTCAACACAGACACCACAAATTTTGCTTGGGGAGCAATATAAAAGGGAATAAAATTGTAAGGTATCTGGGAAAACACAGATAGATACAAGCACACAACTATAAAGGAAATGTCCTTTGCGAGACAGTCAGCTCTCAGAATTACCTCTGTTCCCCAGGACCTCACCGGGTGGTTACAGACAATACCACCATTATATGGTACACAAACAAGCAAGGAGGATCCAGATGTTTCCCCTTGTGCAGACTAGCCATGTTAGCAAGGGGTATAGCTTTAGAGGACAATCTCCCTCTATAGATATCTTACATCCCATTATAGAAATACTGTGTGGCAGACAAGCTGAGCAGGACCATGACAGACCCACACAAATGGAAACTGAATTAGGGGGTCTTCCAAGATTTGATCAATCTGTGGGGAACACCTTAAATAGATATTTTTATCTTTTCTCTAAACAATCAAGTGACAAAATTGTATTCCATGACTCCATGCAAGAAGGCCTAGAAGACAGATGCCTTTGCTTTTCCTTGGACAGGAATGTTCCTGTATGCCTTTCCACCATTTCCACCAGATACTTCTAAACATTCAGAATGACTCCCCAAAGATCATTGTGGTGACTCCTTTCTGACCCAGATAACAGTAGTTCTCCCTTCTTTTGGAAATGGTCAGGGGCATTTACCACAAGCTTTGTCACAGACTGGATTTACTCACACAAGATCATGGATGTTTGTACATCCCAATCTTAAACAACTGTAATTGACTGCTTGGATGACAGTGTTTAATGCATTTAGGTACCTTTTTTCTAAGGACATGTATTAGCAAATGGAAAATGTTTTCTAGTTGGTGCCAACAAAAGAACCAGCACCTAGTCAGGGAATGCATTTATCTGGTTTTACAGTATTTGTTTGAGCTACAATCACACGACTTACCTTGCTCTTCAGTCAAGGTTCATTTGTCAGCCATTTCAACATGTGTGCCCATGGATCCCTCTCTTTCAATGCAGTCTCATGTGAAAATGTTTTTAAAAGGAGTTCTGCATAAGAAGCTTCCTAGAGAACTAGTGCCTTGAGATCTTAATTTTGTGTTAGAAAAGCTAATAACTGCTTTCTTTGAACCAGCTCATCAGATAGACTTGAGGTTCTTGATATGGAAAACAGTCTTACTCATTGCTCTGATCTCTGTAAGGAGAGCATCTAAGTTGTAAACTCTTATAGTGGGTCAGCTTTATCTAATTTTCCACAATGATAGGAATTTTCTTGAGAATGAATCCTTCTTTTATGCCTAATGTGGTATCCAAGTTTACTTTAAGTTAAACAATCTATCTCCATCTTCTTTCCAGAACCTAGAAATGAAGGAGAAAGGATACTTCATACCTTGGATGTCAACAGACAACGTCCACAAACACTGCAGGTAATATCTTGACAGAATAAAAATCTTTCAGAACTTCTGATCAGCTGTTCATTTCTTTTGAATGTAAGAAGAAAGGACAATATGTTTCAAAGCAGATATTTCCAAAAGGTTGTCTCAAACTACTACCTTTTGTTATTCTCACCACAACAAAACTATTTCATGCAGGGTCAAGGCCTACTCTACCAGGGCCTTGGTTTTATCTGTGGCTTTTTGGAAAGGGTTGAATTCTTGAAATGTTCTAGAAGCAGCAACTTGGTCCTCAGCTTATATTTTTACAAAGCATTATAAACTTGATTCCTTCTCTTGATTAGAACAGACATTGCTAAGACCATTCTCCAGGGGATCCTGGATCCTCTTCCTTACTTCTCCCAGGTCCTTCTAAGCTATGGACATCTACCCATATAACTTAGGCTACTACAACAAGGATCATAATGAAGAACATAGTACAGTTGTATAAGAACATAGTACAGTTGTGTAAGTAATTTACCATACCAGTATATGAATGAATGATCACTGCTGTAGTAGCTGCTCCCTCCCTCCATCCCTCTTTTGTATATTTTTTTGCCAGGGTGTGGACATGTACTTTTGTTTTCTGAGCATTTTCTCTATTGGCATGAAAGTTAGACAGCTTATCTCAAACTGAGTAATGGTTTGGGTGCACGGAAGCTGCCCTCAAGCTTTATACATTGGCTGGCTGTTACATCCTTAGCAGGATTTAACCCATATAGCTTAGGGTACTATAGCAGTGGTCACTCGAACCTCTATTGTTCTGGTAAACTTACTTGTAGATCAAAATTCATTGTAATACATGAAGTACAGTAATAACTCTGAAACAGAAAAGAAAACAATAACCTTGTTATAGCACTGCTCATATGTATGCCTATAGCTACAGCAGGCTTGATACTGTGAGGTTCTTATGTATGAACTTTATTATGAGCAGGGTTCTCACTGTCAGAAGGTAGCACCACAAAAATGTATCTGAAACCTACAGAAAGCTGCAAAAGCTGTTGAACTAATTCATTTTACCACAACAACAATAGAAATGTAGGAGAGAATAATGTCAAGCAGCTTTTAGAGCTGTCAGATGATAACAGGTGAACTCTCCTTCAAACCACTATCTGTGTGGCAGTACAAAATATGTGATAGCTTTTAAAACTGTTGGAAATATAAGGCACTGACAATTTTTTAGAACTAGAAAGATATTAGGACATACATTTCCTTGTGTATCACAAAGAATTACTACAGGATCACCAATTATATCCATTTATTAATATCCTCTTTAAACAGACTTAGAAATTTACCTTTTGAGCTTAACTTTTAAGGTGAAATTTTTGAATCCATTTCTGGATTTCATTAAGGGGCTGGGGGGGGGGGCACGCGTCCCCTCCGCATGAAACTGTGCGCCTTCTTGAGTGTCCCAGTCCCTAGAACACTGAACTTGTTGACCTGCAATGTCAACGCTGTATCCATTTTCAACTCATGGAGCAAAGTATCCTTTAAGGTGCATGGTCACTTGAGCACAGATTGCTCTTCTCTTAATGTAAGGACATGACAATGATAACTCAGTGTGCATGCTCACTCTTACCTCAATGTACATACATCACAAGACCAGGAAAACAACCACACAGTAACAGAAATGTTTCCTGTTACTAGTTTGCAAGTGCCAACCGGTTTTGAAATCTAAGCATGTTTGTGAAATGTCACAGTCAGAATTATTTTTTAGCTAGAACGCTGATTCAGTGACTTGCTCAGAATCAAACTATGTACCCTTAACTACAAGAAACAGCTCATTAAGCATTAATCCTCCACACCAACTGCTAGACCTCCATTAAATTAACTTCTTTCTTATTACTTTTGGTAAATCACTGATGAAGTTTCATTGTTCAGAAAAATGCATGTCCATGCAACACCTACTATTGTTTTGTTAACCTTTTTAGGTGAACTGGAGCTCTCTGGAAATTAAGGCTCTGAGATATTTATAAACTGCTTCATAGAGTTAAAAGTATAGGGCTTGAATCCATTATTCTCACTCAGATAATACTCCATGGTTACCCCTGAAAAGTGTTATTTTCTCCAGTGGGTTTGGCTGGTTAACAAATATTTAAAAACAGTCTTTAAAAGGTACTCATTTTGCGGTCTTTGTTCTCCTCACCAATTATTATTTTTTTCTTGAGCAAAGAAACTGAGAATTATTGTATTCTGTTCTTTGAACAATCTGCATCTTTCTGGCAGATTGTTGTAGATTACAGTCACTAAATAATGGCAAGCAATGTCCTCCAGAAAATTCTTGCTAATCCAACTTTTTAAGTACCCAGGAGAAATATTTAAAATCTGTTCCTGATTGCTGGGTTTTGTCTGTGATTCTTGAGCTAACAGGAGGGCATTGGGGTGCAATGATATGCACTGCATGGTTTTTAGTCATTATTTATGTATTTGTTCATTCATTTTATTGTAAACAAACATCTAAATGTATGTAGCCTTAAAGTAGGTGTAACTGATCATCACATCTGTGTATGGGTTTGTGTGTGTGTGTGTGTGTGTGTGTGTGTGTGTGTGTGTGTGTGTGTATGTATGTATCATGCATCCCAGAGTAGTTATAGTATAAAGAAAGGAATCGCTTGTAACAAACAGGGGTTTCATCACGTGGGCCATGTTCTTTGAGTATGATCCTTGGTTTCCTTATTTTGTTAACTAAAACAATGAGTAACAAGGTAACACAGAAAAACTAATCAGCAAAAACCAAAAGAATCACCCAACCAAGTTAGATTTTCCACTGTGTGATTCCTTAGGTTACAACAGTTTGTTTGGTCCTTGGTGTGTATGAGTTATAGCTAGGGGTTATAATGTGCTGCTTCCTGTAGTGCAGCTTATGATTTCTTCAATGTTATTTTGTCTAGTGTGAGTCTGACCAAGTCATTTCACCAGGCAGTGCTATTGAGCTAATCCTGAAAAGAGATACTTGTGTCCAGTAGGTTACCCAAATATGTTACCAAATTCATTACAAATTTGTTTTCTGCATTCATGTACCATACTGATAGCCCCTAATTAGTTATTCCCCATACCTTTCAACCTCCAAGAACAAGAAATCTGGACAAAGTCAGAAATAATGGGGAGCAGAGACCTACAAAAGGGACAACTTTTAAATATTGCTCTTCCAAATGTAGAAAGTTGATAGAATAACAGGTTTTGCATTAACATACATTTTCTGAAGGTATGAAGTCTGAAACTCAAATGTCTGTCAATGTTTTCTGACTTCAATCCTCACTGATTTGCCAAAAATCAGCCAGAAAAAACAAAATTCTATGAGGAACAGACTGAAAACATGAGGCACAAATCTGGATATTCTGTGAAAATCTGGACAGTTGAGAGGCATGTTCTTCCCTATGTGCTATTTGACTATGAATCTGTGTATGGCTGTTTTAGTTTAATGGGTTGCCAGATGCATTTTCTATAAATGTGAGTTTCACAGGAAGAGAAGTTTACTGCTGTTCATGTGGAGTCATGCTGCCCTTTTTCACTGTGTTTTGTGTATCAAATGGCTGCCAGGGCTTTTGCTGTAATTTCTTTAATATGGTTTACATTACATCCAAATCTCTGTGATCATTACAAAACTAAAGATGAATGTAGTACACACACTGACAGGTTTCAACAGTGTTTTATTGTAACTGGGAAAGATAGCCAAGTAATGGGATACCGGGATAGCTCTGGGAGATGGGAGGATGTGGTCCATTACTCTACCTAGGGACTCATTTTGTCATGATCCATCATGATTCTTATTATTCAGAAAGTATATGCCCTATCTTTTTTTGTTTTTCTATCTTTTAAACCAGGTGAAGGGGCAACCAAAGACCACTGGTTAACCAACTTGCCCATATTCACACAGTGACAATAGAGGTAAAAAGAGTCAAATCCCATACCCTTGACTACAGGAAGCAGCTCAATAAGAACTTAGAGCCTTAGTCCTCTGCTCTAACTGCCAGTCTTTCACTAATATCTCCATTTTTCTGATAAATCACTGACAGCTAAAAATCAGTCAGAAATACCATCTATGAGTTTCATACGTTTTTGTTGCTCAAATATTTCGAAAATACATCTTGATGGAAGGCCTATCATTCTGTTAACTTTCTTTTGCAAAGTTAGAGTGGTTTGCCTTTCATCTGTCTTTGATGTTGCAGAATTTCACTGATTTTGCCTCATATTTATACCCTGCCCCTTGTTAATTTCTTTTTTTTCTGACAAAGCTCTGCAGATTACTGTGAGTCAGCAATGCCAGTCATTACAGTTTCATATTTTATATTGTACAGAGAATGCACACCCATTCCATACGTATTGCTTTGTTAACACTGTGAGTGATTTGGCAATTTCTTGCACTTATATTAATGAATTGCTTCATGTAGTCAAAGGTACAGTGTTTAATTAATTTCAGCTTCATTTGCCTATTTTGTGGCTTTGAGAAAGTCACTTATCCAAACAGTGCTCCCGGGTTGCCCATAGTAACGGACATTTTGCCCATTTGGTTTATGTTATTAACAAGTACATAAAATAATATTTAAAATGTGTCCCTTTTTGTGCCCATTATTTTGAGGTTTTTTTTGGCATTATCCAGAATTCGTGAGCAAAGAAAATGAGTGGTATTTCGGTCTGATCCTTATACAATTTATGGTTTCTGGTAATTTGTTATGGATTGCTGTCACTAAATGATGGCAGGCTTGTGAGATTCACATTTTGTATCCTTCAGAAAATTTATAATGGAAAGCTTGCTGCTCTATTAACTACACATATATATATATATATATATATATATATACATATATATATATATATATATATATATATATATATATAAATATATATATGAGACATAGTTAAAAGCTGCTCCTAGTCTTGTTCTTTGTTTCTGATTTTTGAGATAAGAAGTTGAGAGTATAGAGGGGAGTAGCAGTGGATGGCTCTGATATCAGCACAGATGGTCTGTCAACACTTAGACTAAAAATTGGAGTTTAGCTAGTTTATTTTGTTGAACATTTACAATTGTTGTTAAAGGAGTAAGAACTGCTCTGATAACACAAATTTGAGTAATTCAAGGAAACAAGTGAAAACAAAAATAGGTTGCAAAAGTTGTGCAAGATGCCTGTGACTCACACTACTGCCATTTTATTTACATGGAACTTAAAATAAAATAAATAAAAAAAAAAATATATATATATATATATATATATATATATATATATATATACATATATATATATTTATTTTTATTTTTTCCTTATGCTTAGTGTGACTCTTATAAAGGGGGCTTGAAGTGGATTCTGGGAGAAAATGTCCAAGGTATATTTGCAGCAGCAGGTCCATTGACATATGTAATTATATACATGTAATGATTCTGATGCATTAAAATAGTCAGAGAACAAATACATAATGAAATAACTAAGATATACAGCCATAAATTATTTATTTTATACATCCTTTTTGTTGAACATGATAGTCCCACTAGGCCAATGGCCTCTTTTCGGGGGAGACCAGTGGTGATATTCATACTGGCTAGGAGAAGTTTGTCCAGAACACTGGGGAGCTTCCCTTGCTCTTTGGAAGATAGGAAATGAAGCACTCTCTAGAGCTGCTATATTGCACTGTAGACCTGCTGTTGCAGTTCTGAGAATTCTAAGATGGAGGAGAGTACAGTAGAGCTAGAAAAAGAGGAGGAGGAAAAGACATACTGAAAAAAGGACGGCATTAGAATGTAGGGAGAATAAAGTGAACAAAAGCACTAATTTTCGAGTCCAGCTCTTTACTGTGTGGCTTTGCAGTGAATTTTTGCTTTTATCATGTATGCATTCTACTCTTCATCCATAAACCCTTACACATCATGCCCAACTTAAAGTCATGCCACTATTTACAAATGACAGTAACAATGCAACTAAATTTCACTTAATTCTATGACAAAATTTATCAATACAACCTAAACTTCAAACACATAAATATTTCCCTTTCACTTTCCACACTTCATCCACTGTTTCACACACCAACCAACTCACACCAACACCAGAAATACCACATAACACTATTTCGAATGTACACTACCTAAATCTTCATTTCCTAACAATAACTGCTATATGTGACACTTTTTGTCAACTATCACCTATCTTTATACACTAGACACCTGCAGTCCTCTTAGTACTCCTAGTTATCACAATTTCCATATTCAACTCCTCCTTTCTTCCTTCAATTTCATACTCTAAGCGATAGTGAGACTTCCATCTCTCACCATAAGTAATCTCTGAATCACTAAACCCTCTGCTACATTCCACATCTTCCTTTCTTTCCTTCATCAGACTTTGTTTCAATTGTCCCTACACTAATACAACTTTTACTGCTCCCCTCATTGGGCCACTGAACACTCCCTGCTGCATGTTAAATCCTCCCTTCTCTCTAGATCACTAGACACTCCCTACTACATTCAATACTTTCATGTCTATCTTCTCTCAGTCTAGATGCACATAGGAACCCTTTCTCTACTCTGTACTGTTTCCTAAGTCTTCCCCCACTGCCTCTACTTCCTCTCTCTCTCTCGCTATGATACACTCTATCTAAACAGTTATTCTACCACCCTCTAACTCCTGTCTACTTTAAATTCTACACTCTCTTCACCATACTACTGCCTCTCAAACATCTACACCATGCATAAAACAATTTTTTCTATCTTATTTCATCAATCCCTTCCTCCCTGTCACTACTGCACTTCCTGAAACCCTCTACACCTCATCTTGGGTGACAGATAAGCAGATCCTTCCCTTTACTCTGTGCTCATCTATCTTTTCCATGCAGCCTAAGTGGCAGTTAGGCTGCTGTAGCCCATTTCTCCTTTCCCAATTTACAGCCTAAGTGGCAGATAGATACAAAGTGGAATAGTTTAGCCTATCATTTCCTTGCAGTGGTAGATAAGCTGGTCTAGCCCTTCTCTCCCTTCTAAACTTACAGCCTAAATGGCAGACAAGCTACACTATTTCCCCTTTTCCCCATTCTATCCTTCCAGCTTAAGTTGCAGTTAGGCTGCTCCTTCCTTTTCTTTTATCTTCCTTCTGTAGCCCACTCTCTCTCTCTGCTTCCCATCACACTTTCTCCTTTTGAAACATTAAGATTGATTTGAATGTTGTCTGGTTGATCTCCATTCTCTCTTTCCAGCCTTAGTGTCAATAATGCTACTCCCTCCATTTCAGTTATCTTAGGTTTATAGGTTCATAGGTTAGTACTAGGCTATCGGCCCTAGGGTCTAGACAAGCCTAGCCATAACAATTCCCTGGCTATTTCTTCCCACACTATTTACTTCCCTGGACCCCTGTCTAGCAGGGCGACTGACAAGATCCCTGGGGGTGAATTTCCTTTCACCCATCCAATAATCAAGTTTCCTTTTGAAGAGGGCCAAAGAGGCGCTCTGCTTGGCATGTATGGGCAGTCTATTTCAATGTCTGGGGAGTCTCTGGGTCAGGAACCTATCCCTCCAGCATGTTTTGTTTATTGTGATGACAAGATTTAGATCCCTGGAGTGTGAGGCTCTGAGGGACTGGGATTTCTTTAAGTGTAGCATGTCCAACAGCTCTGGGTTTGACATGGCCTTGTATGTTAAGCAGAGATTGCCTCGGAGTAGACGACATGCGACAGAGTATAGCTGGAGTTTTTTAAGGCGGTCAGCATAGGGCATCTGCTTTAGGCCTGTGATTCTTTTAGTGAGGTATTTCTGTGGCCTTTCCAGTTGTTGCAGATGTCTTGAGAGGTACATACCAAATGGGGCGTTGTATTCTATAATGGGTCTGATGAGGGATGAGTACAGTGGGACAATGACCTCATTTTTTCTGGATGAAAAGCCCTTAGTGATGAGGTGTGCCACATAGAAGGATTTCCTGACTGTTGTGGCGATGTGGTTATTGAAGGTGAAACCACTGTCCACCTGTTTCCCTTAGTCTCTTATCACACTTTCAGTGTTTAGTGTACTGCCACCTATGTGATAATTCATGGGTACATGTTTTTTTCCAAAGGGGATAACTATACATTTCTTGGCATTGAGCTTGAGCTCATGCCTCTGACACCAAGCATCTGTTTCTGTAAGGCCCTTTAGTAGAGTATCCACATAATTTGGGGATTCAATAATGGCTCCCAGTTTGCAGTCATCTGCGAACTTTGTTAGCCAGAGTCCCTTAGTGTTGGCCTGTACTTCAGAGAAGTAGATGCCAAACAAGAGAGGTCCCAGGACTGAACCCTGAGGTACTCCACTTGTCACTTGTCTGGAGCTGGATTTGGAGTCAGCTACTTTTACAGTGTGGGTTCTGTCAGTAAGCCAGCTGGCAACCCATCGAGTGATGTAGGGATTAATGCCCAGCTTAGTAAGTTTATCTATGATTCCAGAGTGAGGGGTGGTGTCAAAGGCCTTGGTGAGGTCTAGATAGGCTGTGTGGACTGCCTTACCCTCGTCCACGGCTCTGGAGACTGATTTGAAGAAGTCAATAAGGTTCAGGAGACAAGATCGGCCCTTCATGAACCCAAACTGGGTGGGGTCCAGTGTTTTAAGGTTGCCAGTGTCTTTGTTTATAAATTCCATGATAATACGTTCCATGGCCTTGCAGCTCAGGCTCGTCAGACTGATGGGGCTGTAGTTCTCGGGATCCAAGGTGGATCTCCCCTTGTGGAGTGGGATAACTGTAGCTGTGCTCCACTCAGTAGGCATGAAGCCTGAGGTGAGGGTATGATTGAACATGACACTTAGGTGAGGTGCCAGTTCATTTTGGAGTTCATGTAGTACACAGCCCGGGATGTCATCTGGTCCCATGGATGCTGTATTCTTAGCTTTGGAGAGTGCATTTTTTACCTGTATGGCTGTTATTACCGGAATTTGGCAATCTTCCAGTATTGAGATGGGCCATTTAGGGGGTGAGAGGGGGGTAAAGGTTGCACTGAATCAATCTGCCAGGATACTGGCAATATCCTTGGGATCAGTATATTTAAAGCCATTCTGTTGTAGCTCAGAGCAGATCTGAGCATTGTCATTTAGATTCTTGACATATCTGTAGAATGCCTTGTGGTTGTCTTTGGAATCTTTGGCAATTTTATTTTCATAACTTCTTTCTATAATCCGTTCTAGTGGTTATTCAAAGCTATACAACTTTTACCCACAGCAATCACTGGTTGACCTTTTTCTCCATATAAACTGACTTTGTTTGATTTGCATCTGAATTCTATCAGTCTCTTCTTTGCCAAACTGATGACCCTGTAAGACCCTTTTTATACTTCATTGATACCCTTTCTGCCATCCAGAATTCTATCTTGCCTTGTGTACATAGAAGGCTACAAGGCCAAAAATACCCTTTGCTTATCAATGAAATCAAACCTCTCATGAGACAAAGGGATACATCTTGATCTACCTGGAAAGAAAATATATATGTATCTCCTATATGAAAAGTACAAATTTTTAGAAAACGCTAATTACAAAACCACTTATCTTAAAAATAAGCACGTTTTCTACCAATAATAGTAAAAAAACTTTTGCAAATAAAAAACACCTAACAAGATGGTCTTCCATCTATACCACTCTCACCAGTGATGTCCATACTAACTCTAACGTTATTAAATTAGAGGATAATAGAAAATGTTTAATTTCTTCCACTGAAAACAATCACTAGCATGTTTTTAATCCTAACTCTAACCAACAAACTACTCAAAGTAGGCCTCATGCTCAGATATACATCCTTGCAGAGTATACACCCATGTTCCAGTTCCAAGTTGTTTCTGAGAAGGAAACTAAAACATTATTAAAGAACTTGAAACCCTTCACCTCTGCCTTCACTACACTCCACCTTCATTTTCTTAGGAAAATAGCAATCAAAGCAACCAACTCTTTAACTCGTATTTATAACCTCTCACTTACCACAGAAATTGCTTCATCAGCCCTGTAAAATGCCATCAATATACCTCTTAGAAAGATACCCCAACCCAAGCCAATAACAACTATCAACCTACTGACACTTATCCTCCTGCAAAACATCTTTGAAAAAGTTCTTTATAATACTATGAGCTATGATAGGCGGCATAGCTTCAGATATTGTTTTAGCACAACTACTGCTATACTCTCTGCATCCGACACTATCCATAGCAACCTAAACGATGGTCTCTTAACAGCCAGTATTTTTGTGAACATTACCCATACCACTGAAACTGCTGAACTCAAAATTATGCTTGTTAAGCTACAAAAATTCAGCTTGGGAGAAAATAACATTGCTTGGTTCCATAGCTAGAAACCTTTCAAATTTGCTCTGATAACCAGCTCTCCACTAATGGAACACTTAACAGTGGTTTCTCCAAAGGATATCTTTTAGGCCCATTACTGTTGTCTCTGAATTTAACTGTACCCTCTGTGCAGATGATATTTTATTACTCCAGGCCTGAAGAAAACGGACTTCAAATTAACTACAAACACACAAAAAAGTTATACTTTTTTTCTTCCCCTCACAGAGCCTCTTGACTTCCTGTCCTTTATATCTCAAGACACTAACAACAACATTATTCTTTTTGTAACTTGAGTAAAATTACTTAGACCTAACCCTTCATTCTACATTAAACTACATTAAGCTTTACAACCAACACTGATAACATCATTATTCACAACGAAACTCTGCTACAGGATATCACATCTGCTATCTCTTGCTGCCCACAAAGCACTGTCCAAGAATGCTCTTCTCCCCTAAATTAGAATACTGTCTTCTTGTATTCTCTTTGTACTCTGCTTATAACGCTCATAGACTACAAGTCACTTTGAATAAAACTGCCAGATTTGCCCTACTTAGGTTCATAGGTTCATAAGTTGGTACTAGGCTATCAGCCCTAGGGCCTATACAAGCCTAGCCATAACAATTCCCTGGCTATTTCTTCCCACATTATTTACTTTCCTGGACCCCTGTCTAGCAGGGCGACTGCCGAAACCTGCACTTTCTAAATGACTTAAATTAGCTACGCATTAGTGAAATGTTGACTTATCTTTAATGCACCATACTATTTACAGTTTTAAATGATGGCTTCTGCCCTGCCTTGAAAAGAAAACTCACAATCAAGGAAAAATCCTATTCCCTAAGGAATTCTCATGGGAACTTAATATTACTCAACCGTCCCTCACTTAAAACAATCATTGGTGAAAGGGCATTTTCATGAAAAGTCCAGCTCTTTGGAACAAACTGGCAGCTGAAAGAAGACATCTGAATACTCTTACCAAGTTTAAGATGTATCTTTTCAGAGAACCTCCTCAAGGAAGTTACTTGTAAATGCTTTAGGGATAATGGATAAGCAATAAAGCTTCAAATTCTAAAAATGGTTACAGTCTTTTTTAACTCTTCTTACTCATGTATTCTCTTCTTAGTCTCTAAGCCTACCTTTATACATCTCTGTTTTTACTCACTTCCATTTGAGTTTATTTTGCTTTCAAGGTCATTCAATTTTAAACCGTTAAGAAGCAAGTCCACATGGCCAAACTGTATTGCAACCCATGTAAACTGATAAAACCTAATGCAGTCCTATTAATTTATTAGAAATGTACAAGAACTGTATACATTTCTCCTTTACATAAAATGATTAATAACTGAATGAGAACTTTCTAAAGTTTTACAACTGTGGAAACTTAACACTCTATCATATCTGAAGTGAACAACTAAAGTTTACTTGCACTATTTATTGCCTCAGAAACCAGGTCATGGCTGAAATGGATCTCTGGATTAGTCCACCTACCCTGTTAAGAAAAAAGAAATAAAAAAGACTTCCAAAAATCCCCAGTCAACAACCCTAAACATTTCTAAAATATATAAACCAAATCGCTGTACAGACACTATCTTCTTCCTCCTCACAAACAGACATCATACCATCCATCACTGGATTGTTTTCTGCTAATGATTTTTGCAAACAATTCTGCCACCTCCCATCTGCTCCCTCACACTCCACCGACCTCCCATTTCAATACCACATATTCCCCCATAACCCTCCTTCTACTTCAAAACCAACTCAACAAAAGAAATCAAAACTCTCCTTAACATCTCAGAAGTTCCAGATGGATATAATGGGATCCACCCATGTTTTATTTCCCACTGCAGAGACTTTCTTGTAGAACCATTCAGAATACAATACAATAACTGTCTCACCCACTTCATCATGCCCTCCTTCTGAAAACAAGTATATAGGAAACCCCTCCAAAAAACATTCAAATGTTCATCCACCTCAGACTTTTGTCACATGTCTATCTTACCCGAACTTGGCAAAATATTTAAAAAACTAATTCACACCCAATTATGTAATTGCCTCCAAACCTATAAATCCTCTCACCCAGACAGCACTACTATAAATACACTCATGTATGACAGCCTCCTAAACTTTGACAATGAAAACTTAATGGGAGCTGTTTTCACTGACATTACAAAGCCTACAGTCTTGTTGACCATCTTCTCTTACTTACTTAATTAATTAATTAATTAATTAATTAATTAATTAATTAATTGATTGATTCTCTTACTTAATTCATTTTCCAGTGCTGGAATTAGCAACCAAGCTCTTCAATGGCTTAAGAGCTTTATATCTGACAGACATGTCAAGGTAAAAATTGGTAGTTCCTTATCAGACTCTGCCCCACTATACTCGGGTGTACCCCAAGGCTGTGCCTTTTCACCCCTGTATTTTCTCTTTTCATCAACATTCTTCCTGCTGAGCACATTAACCTACCATCCTTTATGAAAACCCAGCCTTAGGTTCAAAACCCTAGTTATGTTATACCTTAACACTATTACCAATGTAGCAGCACAGCTACTGCTAGGAGGTGATGTTCACCCCAACCCAGGTCCAACATCAGCCACAAATAACACATATGACCTTAACCCACCATTTAAACATAAACCCACAGACTTACTAATACTAAACTGGAACATTCGCAGCAGTATGAATAAAATAGAAGAACTGCATACCACCATTTCTCTATATAACCCTAACATAATGCTCATTACAGAGACTTGGCTCAAGCCACATATTAAGGATAACTCCATAACCCCCCCCCCCGGTTATAACATTCATTGGGCTGACAGAACTTAAATGAGGTGGTGGTGTCATCTTGCTTTACAAAACTAACTTAAACAAAAGAAACCCCAGATTTCACAAATGCAGAAACTATATTTGTGAAACTTCTCTTAAACAAACACAAACATCTAAACATACTCAGGATTTACATAGCCCCAGGCAACAACCTAACCACCCTAGAATCCATACTCCACTGGGCTTCCCACTCCCTTCCCCAAGAAACTATCTTGCTAGGCGATGTCAACATCAATTGGAACTCTATCCACTCTCCAACACCTGCTAACCACCTTAACCTATACAACTTCACCCAACTCATAAAATACCCACCTGTACTGATAAAGCCACAAAAAGGGAATCCATATTAGACTGGATCCTCATAAACCACCCCAATACTGCCCAGCAGTGTGGCACAATGTCTAACTCTGCAAGAGACCACATCCCCACCTTTATCCTTAGACACAAACAAAGTTAATAATTATCCCTCCCTACTACAGACCCATTCCCAAAAAACTTCCCCAGTGTTCACTTCTTGGATGCCTTAAAATCATGTAATTAGCCTCCCATTAAAATCCTTCCACTAGACAAGGCAGTTGAATACTTTAACTCCACATTTCTAAACATCCTTAACCATCTACCCCCACTTAGACCAATCAGGATCCATAGTAACCCTGCCCCCTGGCTACAAAAAACTACTAGGGCCTTACTCAAAGACAGGGATAAAGCCTGGAAAACCTGCTGCCAAAACAAAACACCCACAGTTAGGCAAGCCTTCCTTGAACTCCGCAATATGGCAAAAAAACAAATTAGGATTGACAAACAAAATCATTATATCTCCCTTAAAAGGAAGCATAGCACCAACTCACAAAAATTCTGGGTAGCAGGGAATAATATTCTACAACCCAGAAAAAAACACTACTCCCCCACCCAATACAGATGGATCGAACTTGGACATAGCCTCCAGTTTCAGTAACTACTTTACCTCCTCTATACTCACACTTATAAATAATATAAGTCCCACCAACCTACCACAATTTCCTAAGGTCCCAAATAACAATACCCCCTTCTCCCTCAAGCCAGTATATCAACCATCCAAAAACTCTTATGTAAACTCAAACCCACCACCCACGCTGGTGAAAATCTCCCAGCTGACTTCCTTCAACTTGCATTCAAGGCCATAGCCTACCCTATTTCATTACTAATAAATAGGTCCATCACTGAACACGCCATTCCATCCTTATGGAAAACCTCATATATTATCCCCCTCCACAAGGGTGGACCCTCTACAGACCCCTCAAACTACTGACCCATTGTGATCCTGTCACCCCTATCAAAGATTCTAGAATAATGCATCCATCACCAACTCCTCACCCATCTTCTCTCTAATAACTTACTATCCAAAACCCAACATGGTTTTCGCCCATCCCATAGCACCACCACTGCCTTAATCAACTTCACCAATACCATAAACACACACCGGAACCAAGGCAAACTAGTCTCTGTTATCTTTATAGACCTACCCAAACCATTTGATACAGTTTTTCACAGAAAACTCTTATCCTGCCTCTCCAACCTTAACATACACAACCCCAACCCCCTTTGGTTCAAAAGTTACCTTGACAACTGCCTGCAATCTGTCAAAGGGCTCAACTCCCTATCCTCCCCACTCCCAGTCACACTAGGCGCACCTCAAGGTTCGATTCTTGGCCCCCTTCTTTTTAATATTTTTACAAACCTACTTCATTTAGCAACCACAAAAGCTAAAATAATGCAATATGCTGAAGACATAACCATAATCTGCTCTGCATCCAATATCCAGCTTCTCCAACAAATGACTCAGGATTCCTTCACAGAAATAGAAAACTGGTTAAATAACTCACAACTGAGTCTAAATCCCCCCCCCCAAAAAAAAAAACTCATGCTGTTCCACCCAACTAAGAATAACAACCCCTACCACCTTCTTTATATTCTTAACCAAGATCCTCATCACCCCAAAACCAGAGGCCAAATTGCTAGGACTTACAATTGACCAACAACTAAGATATGGCAGACATATATCCCTAACTATCTCCAAAGTACACAAAAAGTTAGGACCCTTTATCGCTGCAAAACATACCTGACCTCCGAGTATAAAACAGCTGTAGCAAGAACTCATCTCCTATCAATACTACTCTACACTTCCCCAGTACTAACAAAACAAAAAATCTGACCTTAACAAACTTTTCACCTGTTACAACATAATCGTCAGATTTGCCACCAATGCCAAATCATGTTCCAACCACTGCCAATCCTTACATGCATTACACTGGCTCGAATTTGCTAACTTACTATGATATCACCAACTCAACTTAGCAAACCAAATGCTATACTATCCAGAGAAAACCCCTGCCCTGTCTGGCCTTCTTAACTTCTATAATGCAAAAAGACAATTACATTCCAGCAACAAGGCCCTGATTAAAAATGTTCCATGCAAAAACAGACATGAGGAGTGTCTTTTCGCTCATGAAGTTGCTAAAACCTGGAATACGCTTCCCCCTGACATCAGATTACAAAACTGTACTTTCACCCTCACAAAACTCCTTAAATCATACCTCTGCACCAACCAGCTATGCAACTGCAATGGGCCACCTTGAAACCTCACTAATTTGTAGGAACACTATTTCCTTATGCCTCTGGTGAATACTAATAATGTGTATAACCAGTGTTCATTGTAAATATTGTTCATATGTTTTCTGCTATGAAAATGCTATACACACAAATTGTAAATATGCTTTTTCCCATATTCATTCATTGTAACCAAGTTTTAAGCTAATACTTGCAACTGTCTCTCTGTGTTTGAATCATCATGTAACATGTTTGTCCATTGTTTATTAACATTTATATTTTGTAACCTATAGCTGTGATGGTACAGCGGTAGTGTTGTTGCCTCACAGTAAGAGGTTCTCCTGTTCGATTCTTGGCTGGAGTGCCTTCTGTGTGGAGTCTGCATGTCCTCCCTGTGGTGGAGTGGCTTCTGAAAGACATGTGTGAATGGGCATGCCTTTGCTGAAGGTTGGGTGTTGGGCTGGCAACTAGGCACCATAAAAATGTACTGCCAGTCATTAGTGGACTGGAGTTCTGCTGTAGCGACCCCTAACTGGGAAAAGCTGAAAAGACAAACAACAACATATTTTGTAACCTATAACTGTTACCATTGATTAATGTTCTTTGTGTTCTATGTGGAGCTTTTCTCCCCAGGCTTCTGCTGAAAATGGGCACTTGTTGTCTTGTTGCATTATCCTGGTAAACAAATGTTAAATAAATAAATAAATTTATGTCACTGATATAGTGATCCATAAATCTCATCTCTTCTGCTCTGTAATCAAAAACCACTGCAAAAAGACATGTCCCAACCTTATAAATGGCTAACACACACACACACACACACACACACACACACACATACACAAAAATAGTCCAAAACACAAGAAATCACAAAATATATATCTGCAACCAAACCCAAGCCTGACAAGGTCCCCAAACAGCTGACATCTATCTCTCAATAACCTTACTCTCATGACAGCACCAAAGAGTTCCAATACCAAAGAATTTAGCTAGATCACCATCTCAGCTAACAGTACCATGTACAAGCAACTAAAGCAAAATAAAATCACAACCATTTAGAACAACTCTTTTTTTTCACTTTTCACCCTGATGGATGAATAGCCATTGATAAAGGGTGCTTCTTTCAGAAGTCAAATATGGGATAACCCTGGTGACATCAGACTCCAAGAAAAAAACTTCAGCTTTACAAACTTCTGCCAACAACACCTGCAGATTTATTACACTCTCTCCCAAGACACAACATCACTGTCAAGTTATAGCCAAAACTCACTCACTGCCTATTTCTCACTGGATATAACTTTTGAAAGGCTCCCTACTCTTCAGTCCTCTTAACCTGCAATTCTTCCCTTCCTATTCCAACCATTTATTTCCATGTATCTCAGATTACAACCTTTTATGCCTTCAGGTCAATACAGCCTCCACCCATATATACAAATTAAAGCTGAACTACCCAGACCACAGCTTATCCGACCTAGGAACACAAGTCTGGGAAATCCTTCCAACCACTCCCAAAAACAATACTCTTTCTTTAAACTATTCATAAAGGATCTGAAACATTTTCTTTTCAAGGATGTCTGTTGCAATGCTACACAGTGAGTGCAATTACCTGAGACTAACCCCCTTCCCATTTCATCTTGTAGTTACATGTGTACACCAGTGTTTGGATGCATTCACCTACTTTAAACAAACACCCAGTATATATTATATACATAGACATAAATAATTTCTTCTGCACTCTTTAGCTATTGGTTATGTTATCTATTTACATTATTCCTTCCTTACTCTCCTGATGACAATTTCTCATCTCATTTTGTATGTTTATTGTTTCAGACTAAATTTGCATTATATGTCTACTAATTTTAGTTACTTTCTAATCAAGCTGTATGCTATGCTGTAATACAGATTCTGTATTTTGTACTTTATTGTATTTTCTGTTTTAAGCTCCTGGGCTGAACCTCTAAAGGGCTCAAAAAGATCAATGTTCTACAATAGTTAGCAGATTTCAATAAATAAAAAAATCTTAGCCAAATAAGCATCTATTGATTTCTGACCTGCTTGCTTTATAGCAAAAGCTTAATACCTTACATATAGAAAACTTTCTTTGGCTGACGATATGACTGGAATCTTTCTTTTAATACTGTTAATTTATCTTTTTTCATCTTCTTTGGATCAAAAAGGTAATAAATATCTTCATTTTCTCCTTACTTATGAGATGCAGAAACACAGAACACTGGACCTTTTCTAATTTCACAGTAATACCATTTATAGTGAGATACAACTCCAACTTTTAAACCCAGTGTTTTCGGATTTTTAAACATGCTTTTATGTAGCTTTAAAAATGTTGGTGGTTCAAGCAATGACATTCTGAGCCAGAATGAAAAGTCACAGCAATGTGGTCTTCTGAATAAAAACAGAAAAACAAACTTGTTGTATTTACTGTATGTGAGACATGAGAAAATTATTTTATGCAAAAGTACTATAACATGACCTGTTTGTGTGATGGAAGTGTGACAATTGAAAAAATCCACAATTTTTATATCAAAAATCAGAAAATTAACCTTGCTGCTGTTGCTGGCTGCAAGGCATTGGGGATACCTTATGCATGAAGAAATCACATCTTGAAAAAAGCAGCTTGCAGTCCCCAAGACAAAGCACAGCATGAAAGAAACATTTGGTAATAAAAGAAGCATATATCTAGCACATGGGATGGTATTCATTGTCAGATGCACAAGCAAACACGTGAAGAAGCACGTGAAGAAGTTGCACATGTGGAAACAAAGTGCGATTCTGAGTGAAGTAATACACAGATGTGCAAGGCTCCAAAAGTAGGAAGAAAAGTTTTATGTAAATGACTGCATAATGACAGGTAAATTAGGGAAAGTATGTAAATGAAGCACTGATATGATATGAAGCACCCTTTCCACCTTTTTCAGATTCAGAGTTGTAAGATGTTATGAATGTGCATGTTGTAGATGTAGATTATAAAAAGGCAACCATTGCCATCTCTAGTCATTTTGTATTCGGTAGACATGCTTGAAGCAGCAGCTAGCTTTGCCATTTTCCACATTAAAACTCTTATTGCTGTGGTACCACAACCCACTGCAGCCACAGGCACCCAGGATCCAAGGCATAGGAGATACCAGAAATGCCTAGAATACTACAGTTTGGAAGAGCAGTAGGTTCTTGACCAGTTTCATGTAAAAAGAGACATCATAGTGGCTTTTTTGAGAATTGCATGGCCCACAACTGGAACTGAGGGAATGTGTGACCTGCCTATTTCTGTGGATACCAAACTGTGCATAACTCTCACTATACTTGGCACAGGGAACTTCCAGAGGCAGACTACAGATGCTACAGCAGTTCCTCAGTGTTATTTTAGCCAAGGTGGATAAGCATCTCTATTTTCTATAGATACCAAAGGACAGAGTTATGACCATGCATGCTTTTTACGATTTGATGTTTCCTTGAAGTACCTGATGTAATAGACTGCACACATGCAACTATCAGGGCTTCACCAGATATACATGCAGAAAGAAACCAAAAAACATATTGTTTAATGCACTTGTCTGTATCACCAATGTCTCAGCCCAGTCTTCTGGAGGTCCCTAGAATTCCCATAGTTGGCATATAAATTCTATATACTGTCACTTTCTGCGTGGACAGATACTGCATGAATACTCAGTAGATAAATGCAACACAAATCATCAAACAGGCCTCATGGGTAACTGTACAAAAATGAGAAAGATGTAATGTATAACATTCCATCTCTATGTGCTCCTCTCCCCCTTATGTTTTTCAGGTGATGCAGGCTACACACTTGAACCTTGGCTTTTCATATCAGTCCAGAACCAAAAGGCAGCTGCATAGGAATGGTTCAACTCCACAGACCCACATACTCACTGAGTGACTGTTTTGCCTGTTTAAAGCCCAGTTCTGTTGACGAGTAACATCTGGGGAGACTCTTCAGTACAACCTAGCTACTGTATGCAGAATGATTACTGTGTGTTGCATTCTATGTAATATGATTCTGCATCAGTCCAATCACCAATGTGCAGTTTCAGAGACCTGGTTCAAGGCTCCAGAGAACACCCCTGCATTACTAGGCTATAATTCATACCACACCTTTCGGCCACCTAACCTGGACCGAAACACTAAAGGCGGAGGCGTGTCCATATTCATTAAAGATATCCACACCTCCAGACTAGTTGCTCAGCATAATGCACCCGAGATTATCCAAGTGCAACTAACTCTGGGCAAGACCACAATCTACATTGTAGCTTGCTACAGATCCCCCACCATGCCCCAGGATTCCCACTCCTCATTTCTTGATACACTGGAAAATATTACAGTAATACCTAACACCCTAATAATGGGCGATTTCAACTACCCCACCATTAACTGGGAAAACTACTCATGTACCAACTCTTGTGCTCAACGTTTTCTGGAATTCATAAATTCCAACGCCTTGAATCAACTTATCCACATCCCCACCAGGGGCAGCAATATCCTAGACCTGGTCATTACCAACATGGGCAACCCGTGTTCCACACCAGAAGTCAATTCCTCATTTGTCAGATCCGACCACAAGCTAATCACCCTAGACATCCACATCCCACCCCACTCCCATTAGGGAAACCACCGTAAAAAATTTCTCCAAAGCCAACTTCACGCTTGTGGCAAACTTCACAACATGCATGCTGACGGACAATAGAGGTACAACTGCTGAATCCTATACAAATGCACTTTATAAGCACTTACATGAGTGCATGGATCGTGCAATCCCTAACAGAACCAAGATGCTATCCTCCAAAAAAAGGAAGCCAATCTGGTGGTCCCCTGCCATAAACAAACTATACAAGAGAAGAAAGAAACTGTTGCAAAAAAGAGTAAAATCCTATGATTCGAGGAACTCCCTGGTCAGCCTCAGTAAGAAGCTAAGATCCCTCATAAAATCCTCCAAAGCTAGTTACGAAAACAAAATCACCACTGATTCTAAAGACAACCACAAGGCATTCTATAGCTATGTCAAGAATCTCAATGGCAACACTCAGATCTGCTATGAGGTACAGCACAATGGCAGTAAATATACAGAACTAACTGATATTGCCAACATCCTGGCAGATAGGTTCAGTGCTAACTTTAACCCTCTCTCACCCCCTAAAGGGCCCATCTCTATACCGGAAGAATGCAAAGTTCCTGTAATTATGGCTGCACAGGTAAAAAACACACTCTCCAAAGCCAAGAGCACAGCATACATAGGATCTGACAACATCCCAAGCGGCGTTCTACATGAACTACAGAACGAACTGGCACCCCACCTAAGTACCATATTCAATCATAGCCTCACCTCAGGCTTTGTGCCCACTGAATGGTGCACAGCAATGGTTATCAAACTCCACAAAGGGAGAGCTACCACTGACCTGGGAACTACCGCCTCATTAGCCTGATGAGCCTGGTCTGCAAGGCTATAGAATGCATCATCATGGAACTTATAAACAATGACATTGGTAATCTCCAAACTCTGGACCCTACCCAATTCAGGTTTGTAAAAGGCAAATCATGTCTCCTAAACCTGATAGACTTCTTTGAAGCTGTCACCAAAGCCGTAGATGAGGGTAAGGTGGTTCACACAGCCTATCTAGATCTCACCAAGGCTTTCAACACCATCCCCCACTCTGGATTTATAGATAAACTCACTAAGCTAGGTATAAATCCCTATGTCACAAGATGGGTTGCCAACTTCACTGACAGAACCCACACTGTGAAAGTAGCAGACTCTAAATCCAACTTCAGACCAGTGACATGTGGAGTACCACAGGGTTCAGTCCTGGGTCCTCTCCTGTTTAGTATTTACTTTTCTGAAGTACAGGCTAACACAGAAGGTCTCTGGCTAACAAAGTTCACAGATGACTGCAAACTAGGAGCCATAATCAAAACTCCTAACGATGTGGACATCCTACAAAAGGGCCTCACTGAGACAGATGCCTGGTGTCAAAGCCATTGCCTCAAGCTCAGTGCCAAAAAGTGCATTGTCATCCCTTTTGGTAAAAACTCTGTACCCATGGACTACCACATAGGCGGTAGTCTACTTAACACCGAAAGTGTGATGAGACCTAGGGACACAGGTGGACAGTAGTCTCTCTTTTGATAATCACATCTCTACAGTAGTCAGGAATTCCTTCTACGTGATACACCTCATCACAAAAGGTTTCTCATCCAGGAAAAAAGAGGTCATTGTTCCCCTCTACTCATTACTCATTAGACCCTTTATAGAGTACAATGCCCTTTTGGTATGTACCTCACAAGACATCTACAACAACTGGAAAGGCCACAGAAATACCTCACAAAGAGGATTACTAGACTCAAACAGATGCCCTATGCAGTCTGTCTCAAAAAACTCCAGCTTTACTCCGTCGCATATCGCCTACTCAGAGGCGATCTCTGCCTAACATACAAAGCTATGTCAAACCCAGAGCTGTTGGACATGCTCCATTTAAAGAAATCCCAATCCCTCCAAGCTATATGCTCTATGGACCTAAACCTTGTCACCACAATAAAAAGAACATGCTGGAGGTCTAGATTCCTGTCCCAGATACTTTCCATACTCTGGAACAAACTACCTATCTATATTAAACAAAGCTCCTCATTAGCACTCTTCAAGAAAAATCTTGATGATTGGATGGGAGATAGGAAACTCACCCCAGGGATCACTTCTGTGGCTCTGCTTGACAGGGGCACAGGAAAATAATTTTCTTGAGTGGCAAAAGCCAGGGTACTGTTTGGCTAGGCTTATATAGGCCCTAGGGCCAATAGCCTAGTTCCTACCTATGAACCTGTGAACGAGTGCCACCACCACCTCCTCCAGTGAGAATCTCAACTGGTCATGAAGCTACCTCTCATGTACCAACTGAAACCTGCAGCAGTGAGGACTGTGATGACAGGTAGCCAATAGCAGCAGTATTGCACCCTCAGACAGATTTAAGCATGGTATATTGCAGCACAGGTGAAGTATCTAGACCTCAGCTGTTGGCCCTGACCGACACTATGAGACACTGTAAAGCAGAATGATAACACTTGTTGAATGCATGCATTCTATACACTACATTGTCAACATACACTGTGCAGTCAACATTCTGCAACATACCAAACACAAATGTGCAGTTTGCAGGGTCACAACCATCAGCATTTGCAGAAAGATTTTTGGCCAAAGGCACACAATGCTATGTGAGTTGTAGGTGGCATCATGCAACAGGGCATGTCTGACAGCATGCATTTAACCTTTCATGTAGAAGCAGCCTCAAGATACATTTTATTTTTTTTTGGTCCTAGACCTGCTTGTGGAGGGAATGTACTAATCAGTCTGCTTTTACTTCTCTCCAGTTGTGTGTACATCCAACCACACGTCTGCACATGCAGAATTTCTGGCTTGTTCAACTGTGTCTAACATGTGTGTGTCCACTAGGTCTTCACAAATCTGCCATTAGAGGTTGACATGGATGCTGTGTTAGCAACAGTGCTCTGCCTTGAAAATGTCTGTATACTTTTGAATAAGCTCAATTTTTTTGTGCAGCACTCTCGCCATATCTGCCTAATGTTCAGTAACAGTAGCTGGTCCCTAGACAATCAACACATTTGTTGCTGCACAAACAATGAATTTCGTGTCGTGGGAGCCAGCTGCATCAGCACTATGGGCATTTTGAATTTCATTGGAAAAACTAACTAAACGCAACACTCCAGTACAGTCCTGTCTTCTTCCAGAGTTTCCACGTGTGGCTCTCAAATAGGTCTCGGGCTCTGTGAGGATTTCTCCCCTTCTCATAAGGGCATGTGGCCATGGTGCACCACATGTTACTCAGCACCAACCTTGGCAGAAATATCTCTCTGGAGTGTAGCTGTAGTCCCTGCCAATGCACTTTGTGACTATGTATCACTGTCCTCAGGCTGCGTCAGAAGAATGACAGTAATGGCATCATTACTGATTGCTACATGGCTGTCAACATCAGATTGGTACCCTGCCTCATACCCTACTAATGCTAGTGCATTTTTGAAAACCTGTGAACAAATGACAAACCATTAACCATTGTGTGCTACACTACCCACCCATATGTACATACCTGTACATTAAGCAGTAAAGGTAAATTTAATGAGAATAACGTGTCATGTGATGTTTCTGTGTGTTCACGAATCATTGATAATCCTAGTGTACCTACTTGAAGTAAATTCATAGAGGTATGTAATAATGCTATATGGACACTAACTGGGTAAATGTCCCAGTGTCCAACTGCAAACCGAATATAATAACCTGCTGTACCAGTTGTGGGCACACGTGCTGAGCAGCCCTTACTACCAGCATCCATATCACCTTGAATATTACCTATGCCATCCTCAACACCGTCAAATGGATCACCAACAAGGAATACTGAATACTCCTCATCAGGTCTCAGGCAGGCTTTGTCGTGTGGAAGGACCCCTGCCAGTGGCATTATGAACAATTGCATTCTGTTGAGTTTTACTCCTGGAATGGGATACCATGCCATTTGCTCTCTTTATACATTGTGACAATATCTAGTTTTATTGTCCAGTGGCATTTATAAGTGTCAGCAGTAGGTTCCACACTTTAGCATGCTCTGTCTGTCTATGACCCATTTTACTAAAAAGGGGTCAGTCATAACATCTTAATTACTTCCATGATGATTTATTTTTCCTCAGGTGTGACATTATTACACCCATGTATTTTTCCCTGCTGCTGTGACATGCTGACTCCAGAGTAACACAGTGGGTATTACTAGCTGTGGAACTGTATTATACCACTTAGAACACAGTCTATACCCTACCCTGCCTAACTGTGCCTAGCAATACTATGTAACTCTGTCCAGCTTTGTGTAATGATAGTGGTATGTGTATGTATGTATGTGCGTGCATGTGCGTGTTTGTGTCTTTCAGTATATAAGTAGTGCAGTATATTGTATGCATTTACGGTGTATTAGCTTACAGTTTCATGGTATGTGAAAGTAAACTGTACTATTTTTGGTGGTTAGGAGTGAGGTTTGTGGCTTGTAAAGTGGATGATGGTGTGTGCGTGTGTCATTATACTCAGTCCTGTTAGTGCACAGTAGTCTTGTGTATTTCTATTGTCAAGTGCCTTGACATTCACAGACATAATTATGCTGTTTGTAGCATACAGTACAAATACTCCTAACTCCATATGTTCACAATTATAAATGAATGGCAGTTGGAAATAATACTGATAATATACATCTTACCAGTGTTGCAAATATGCTTTCTATCCTATCCCGTATTTCATGAAATGTTATGAATATGTTTACCTATATTATCAGCATTTCCACTTTCAATATATTTGTTGCTTTTACTTTGTCTTTACAATGAATTTTTCAAAAATACAGTAAACACTAGCACAGAAAAAAATTATAATGTGTTCACTGTTTCAGTTAATATTCATCAGTTTGTGACGTCTGTAGTTAAATGAGGCTCTCTGGAGAAAAGTTCTATGAACTGAAGTATAGCTCAAATATGCACAGGTCTGTAGCATCACAATCAACGTCGCACATTTATGAATGACCATTATCAACTGTAAGTATGAGATTTATTTTGACTTCTCCATGTCCATGGCTGTGCTTTGTGCTACCATGTGCAATCTCACAGTTACATGAGCTGCTTGCCATCACTCTGCAGGTGTGATTCACACCCTATCAGCTTCACTTTTAGGAAAATGACACAATTTTGCTTCTTGGCTGTGGACTGCTAGAACGGTTACTGTAAACACCCAGAGCAGAGCATCCAGCTGGTGTGAGAAAGACAGAAACTACTCCTTTATATGTACATCACAAGACCTAGGAGGAGAGAATATAGGTTGCCCTGAGTAGCTCATATAAAACAATAGATGTTTAGACTGACCTACCTGATGAACTGAGCCATATAACTGGAATCACCAGGTCAGGGGAACAATGTAGGCACAAGAGGAAGAGGCAGCCACACCAGCTTACTAAGTGGGAGGCAGAAGTTCAGAGGATACAGCCAAATTCCTTTAGTCAGTAATGTTCTTTGCTTTCACTATTGCACTTCTATCCTTATAAGATGGTTGTCTTGCTTTTTTGCTGCAGTTCTCTTCTGAACTTCATATTATATAAATGTGCATTTTACTCTATTTCCACCATTTTTTACCATCTTAGCTAGTCTATTTAAGGTATACATCAGACCAGTTTTGGAGCACAATATAGGGTTCTGTACTTTTTTATTAAATAAGAAACATTTTTAATAAATTATCACTTATGACGTAGGTAATCGCACATTTATATTAATGAAAACAAACCATAATGACATAGTTTTAATTGCAAATATTGCACATCACTTATAATCTATCCAGTCACTGTCAGTCAAACATTACATAGCTCATTCAAATTCTGTCTTCTTTTAAACCTCATTCCTCATCTCCATGTATTGTTCCCACATTTTCCATTTTTTGTATGTAATTTGCTCCTTCCCTTTTCTAAAGATTCTATTTCCAGTTGTTTTATCTTTTACTATTATCCACTACTTCTAGTACAGTTGGTTTAGACTTTGCTTTCCACTTCCTAGTAATTGCTTTTTTGGCAGCCACCATAATTACACTCAGCAAGGCTAGGCAATTCCTATTCTGTATCATAGCTCAAAAATAATTTCCTTATTCATGCCAATTTGCTCACCCAGTATCTCTGACAGAGCAGTCTGCAGGGAATCTTCAAAGTCTGCCAACTCATTACACTCCCAGAAAACATGTTCCCAATTATCTCTTTCTTCTCCATCACACCTCCAACATTTGCTGTCTCCCTGAGGAAAAATTCTTTGTTGTCTACTTGGGGTATAAAAATACTTATGTAAACACTTCCAAGCAAAGATCCTAAATCTTCTAGACCTTGTTGCATATTTGGGGGACATACATATATCTGCCATTGTTTCTTTGTGAGTTGCTTATCCAGTCTCTCTTCTCAATCCTTTCTAACCTCCTCTGATTGATTCTTATTATCATGCAATATTTGTATGTGCTATACTAATTATTCATTTTTTAACAGCAGCTTATATTCTAGAGTCTATAAAAAAAACTCTACCAGTGCTGGTCTTTTGGTTAGGATCCCCCTATTTCTTTATCTTTGCCTATACTCTGATATCAATCCTTGACAGGGAAGACAATCTCCAGCCTGCAGTCTAAATAAATTATTGTCCTCTCCCCATTCTGTTATCTTTCCCTTTCTAATTATTCGCTCCCAATACCTTGTTTTCTTTTGCCAGTTTTCTCCAAAAAATTCCATCCACTTCTTGCCTATTGTCTGTATCCCTAATTACAGTCATCCCTGTTGGTAGAACCCCTTTTCTCCATTCCCTTGTTGGCTTAGTTCTTAGAATACTTTCTGCTACTTTATGAATATAATATTCTGTATGGTTGTTCTTATTCTCCTTAAGGATCTGCATCCAAAATTCCAGTCTCTCCTTTTTTTTCTTGAGCTTCCTCCCTGTTTCATTATCACCCCTTTTCACTATGAATTATAGGTTTATGTTTGTGCTATGTATAAGAGCCTTAACTGTGAAGCTCTGAAATATCCCTTCATAGCAGGTAACTTCAAACTGCCTTATTCTATTGGAAGAATCAGCTTATCCCACTTGACTCTTGCCATTTTTCCCTCCCAGATAAAATCCTTCAGCTCTTTATTAATTGTTATCCACAACTTCTTTTCTGATTGATAAAATATACCTGACCAGTGTATTAAACTAAAGGGACTAAAACATTTTAACTGCTTGTATCTTGCTATTCATATCCATAAGACAGAGCTTCCAATTTCACAGTTTTTGTATTATCTTTTGTTTAGTCTCTTCCCACAGAGCCTTAGCCACTGCATCAGAATCCTTTTTAATCCATACTCTTAAATACTTCATATTATCATATCCCCATTGTCATGAAAGGAGATACGGCCAGCCTAGCTATCTAGAATTTTATAAATAATTATATGTCATTTGTGAATGTCAACATGATTCATATAAGCTACTTGTTTTACAAATGTACTAGAACTGTATGTCAGATGTATATCAAACTGCTGATACAGAAGTGTGTGTTGAAAAGGTTTTTGCAAAGTGCTTAAAATGTAACCACAGCATGCCCTACTGGAATAGAACAGAAATGTACCGGCACTATTGCAACTGTTTAGATGTATATATTTTAACTGTGGAAACTGGAATACAGACTGTTAACTTCAGAAAATTAGCTGAAACTAAAATACTTTATGGCCAGGCCATAAAAAAGATGTTATCTTTCAGTTTCAGTGCAGCAAGTGACACAATGTTTAAAACTAGGGAGCTTTCGGTATTGTCTTGGAAGTGTTTTATTGCTTTATGACTTCCACCATTTGCCAAAGATCTGAGGTCTATGTATTTTTCACAGGTAGATGCTAAATACTTCTAGCTTCCAGAAGTGGGGGGATTTCACCTGGGATAGAGTCAGATGACAAGAAATGTGATCAGTCTGCAAGCTATCCCAACAGTAATATTTGAGATATTAATTTAAGACCTCTCTGAGAGAGACACAGCATCCTGTATTCTGTCTTGACCTGACAAGATCCATTCAATACACATTTGCCTTGCTCTAGGTAAGTTAACTAGGGTATAGTAATTCTTTTAGATATAGTCAGGAATATGGCAAAGCTTAATTTAGATGTTTTTCTTAATTTATTTGAGACTGTCCTGCAGTGTTGTTTTAAATATTTATTTCCTGTGATTTTGAACTCTGATGTTACTGTGATTATATACTGAGTATTTTCTTGTTTTTTTATTATTAAGTATATTTAAACCTTTCATTGTGGTTGATCTTTCTGGAGATATTTAAGTTCTGAGAGTACTTGCATTTTTATTTGGTGACACTGTTTAAGCCACTCCTAATAGCCTTGCTCATGGTCAAACTACCATTTGTATTGATAGTAACATTACACAGCAAGATCGGACATGCTTTGTTAACGGCCAAAAATTAGCTGATAAGGAGTGGCTGGTGTCAGTGATAACTACCTTATAGTCTGGGAAAAAGGGGGCATAGCTAGTAAACCTGGGCCAGCCTTTCCCAGGTAGGTGTGTGTGTGTGTGTGTGTGTGTGTGTCAGCTACGTGGTTGGACAGAGAGGGTGCTGGAGGTCTTGGCTTAGCCACTCAGCTGAGATCTCAACTCTATAGCTGTGCCAGTGGGTAGTCATATTGGGGATATGGAGAAAGAGGGAGAAACCAGCCCTGGACTGACTGTGGTCTCTGTGTGCTCTTGATTACTGTTGCCAGTGGTGGGGCATTGCATCCATAAATATGGATATTGATGAACCAATTCATCTGTAGGTACACAATTCATGGCTATTGCCTTTGTTTTAGCTTCAGTCATTTCAGATCCCGAAAAGATCTAAAACTGCCTCAAAATGTTCCACAACACTAAAGTGTCCTTTTCTGGTTTTATCAGGTATAAAATAATATCATCTGAAAATAGAGACAGCTTTTTCTTGAATACCAAACCAATTATATCCCTGAAAGTCTGAGTCCCTTATTTTCTTTGCCAATGGTTCAAAATATAATGCAAATAACAAATGGGAAAAGGACATCCCTGCCTGGTTCCTCTGCTCAAACAGAAATTTTCATAGAGAAGCCCATCCACTTTAATTTTTGCCTCTGATCTCTCATGTATTCTCCTAGTCAACATTATAATTTTATCACGGAATGCAAATGCTTTCATTGCCCTGCTCATAAACTCCCAGCTTACTTTGTCAGATGCTTTCTCTGCATCAACACCTACCAACAACAGTGGCATTTTCTTAAAATCTGCTTCCCTCTGGATCATCAATGTTCTGTTCTTATTCTTCTTCTTCTTTCGGCTTTTCCCAGTTAGGAGACACCACAGCGAATCACCTGTTCACTCATGATTGGCAGCGGAGTTTTCATGGTTTCGAATTACCAGCCTGGCGACCAACCTTTCACAGAAGGCACACACACGCACTCACGCCTATGGTCAATTTAGAGTGTCCAATCCACATACAGCATGTCTTTGGGATGTGGAAGGAAACCGGAGCACCTGGAGGAAACCCACGCGACCACAGGGAGGACATGCAGACTCCGCACAGAAGGCACCCTAGCCAAGGATCGCAATGTTCTGTTAATGTTGTCAAATATTTGCCTCCCCTCCAAAAAACTGCACTGATCCATACCTATCAATTTTGGCATCATCTTTGCCATTATTTTAGCCATTATATACATAAACACTTTATAATCATGGTTTAGGATTGAAATGGGCCTGTATGAGCTGGATCTGATGGATGTTTACCCTCTTTAGGTATTACAGTTACCACCACTTTCTTCCAGGATGTTGGTGCCTCTCCTCTTAAAATACTGTTAAACAAAACCTTTTGGATCTCTTATTAGTTTTTCCCTCCTAGCTTCCAAACTTCCACAGGAATACCATCTATTCCTTGGGACTTTCCTATGGATTAGTTATACATCACCATTTTTATCTCATCTCCTCCTATCTTGTTAGTAATTGAGCCTCATCTACCTCTAACCTTGGTATATTTAATTCTTCCAAAAACATTTCCATTTTTACATTTTCTTGATTTCCATATTTTTCTACTTTATACGGACTTTCATAAAATTTCTATTCTATTTCTCGTACCTCTACAGGATCTCTTGTTATTTTCCTTGTTACATGCTCCCAAAGCTTGGTGACAACCCTTTCTACTTTCTATTGCCTGAATCATTGTGCTAAAAGATTTTGTGCTCTGGAGTTATTATCAATAAACAATTGCTTAATGGCAAGCTTTTTAAACTCTGCATATTATCGAGGTAATCTCTTATTTTCTGTTTAGCATTCTGCAATTACTCCTCTTCTTGTTCCGTGAGATTTCCCCTATTCTGCAATACTTTAGCCTTTGTCAGTCCTTCTAAATAATTCTTATTTCTTAACCATGTCTCTCTTTCATTTATTTCCACCCTATTTTTAAACTCCACTTTAATTTTATCCCACTCCCTAGCTATATTTTCATTAAAAATGTCTATCTTCTCTTATAACTCCCGAAGAATTTCCACTACCTATTCCTTAAATTCCTCTCTTTTTAACAGATGGGTGGGAAAGCACCAGTGTTTCATTTTTATTTCATTACCCTGCATTTTTATTTTAGCTATTATTGGTCAGCAATCTGAAATAGTTATTGGATGTGTATCAAAACTTTCAATTAAATACACATGTTCCTGTGAAATATATGTTCTGCGTAGTCTAGACCAGTTTTTGTATCTTGGGGAATAATATGTAAATTCACTCCGAACTTCTGCTACTGACTTCACATCTTCCGTGACAAATATTTTCATAAATTTCTTCAAATATCTACTCTCTTTTGTTATATTTTACCTTCTGGGACCCCAGATATATCTTCACTGCTGCAAATCAAATTCCAGTCATCACATATAAGTAAAATTCCCTGCTGAAAGCTGATTATTTCTCCCAGAATTGTCTTAAGCTCCATTATTATCAGTTTTATAGTGGAATAAACATACATGCCCGTGTAATCCTCCTCCCTTGCCAGTAGCCCCTTACTACTACAAATCTACCATTATTTTTATTCTAGTCTATCTATACTGGAGCTCTTCTTACAATTCATATAAGTATTCATCTTTTCCTTTGTCCTGGGTATTCTGCTGATTATCCTGAAAATCTTTTTTTTTTTTTATCAAATCTACAAGTTAATTTCTTTCTAAATATGTCTCCTGTAGCATAACTATTTGCACTATACATTTTAATACAGTTCACTATCCTTTCTTTTTTGTATATATCTGTGAGACAATTTTCATTTCAAGATAATATAGAAAGTGTCATTATGTTAAAAAGTTATTATTCCCACCTTTTATGTGTAACAGCTTTTTTAAGTGTCTAGTTTCAGCTATTGTGTTACATGCATACATTAATATTGGCAGGTTGATCTTTTACACAGTTGTTTCCTTGTCATATCAATTTGTCACTATGTCACATCTTACATTTTTTTTTGTTTTATTGAAAGCCCTCAAACAAAACAAACAGACCCTCAATACACCCCTAAACCTTTTAAATTGATACTAACACATAAAACAATACACATTTTCAAATATTGAAGATTTACCCTCCTAATTGGAACAATTGTCCCAGACTGACAGCCACACTCCTAGACTTGGATTAACCTAAAAGGAAGTTATCCATGTTAAGACACACTGCACAGACTGTGCATCTACTAAGTGCTGTTTGGTTTTGTCTTATCTTTATTACTCTCCCAGAATGGGAAAACACTTGAATGTTTTCAGAAAACATTACTTCCTAGTCATTGAAAGAAATAAGTATTCTGTTTTTATTGCTCTTTATTAGATTGTCTCCATGGAGACATGAAAACCAGATACAGAGGTGCTTCTACAAGCATTCGTTTGTTTACTAGACAATGTTCTTTTTTATTCATTTGCCTTCTCTTAAATCCTGTTACTAGATCAAGTCAAGGACCTTAATCCAGCCATTCCCCTATGCAAGAGTGAAAGAGCACATCAATCTTTATTGCATCCTGCTCTTCTGACGAGAATTTTCTTTTTTTTTTTTTGCAATGCATTGCCTACATTTCTTAAAACTGAACAAGGAGTAAGAAAGAAGGAAAAAAGAGGGGCACCTGTTTACTTTAGTATCCCCATTATACTTGAAAATAACCGAAAAAAAACTTTACTTCATGACATGCAGTTTATTTCATGCATTATAAAAACACTACTATTAAGAACATTTTTTTTTATTTACAGTTAACTCTCTTTCATTCCTATTTCCTCCTCCTAAATATTATTTGTACTACAATTCATTTTATTTCCTTAGAATCTATTTTTTATTGTATTTGATACATTTTAAGATCTTTTTGTATAAATAAGTTATCATCTTTTTCATGCTGTTTTACTATGCTGTATGTACTGGAGTTTCCCAGTCGGACAATTAACCGGTAAACAAATGTAAATAAATAAATACACATTCCAAACATTAATGGCATAAAATAGGGCATATGCTTTGGACCCCCCCCCCACAAGTTTAACAAAGTCAAAAAAGTCTAATATTTCCAGGTTTTCTTGTTCTGTCATGTTTCACACATATAATTAATGTTTTGCAATCCCGCATTTATTTGTCAGTTACTAAGTTGCTAGCTTTATTCCTGTTGATCTCCATCTCCCACATCCAGTTGCTGCTTCATTCCCAACATACTCATGGTTCTTCTATCAAACTCTTGTGCTTTTTTTGTCTCTCAAGCATTTTCCATTGAAACATTGGAAAAGGATTCACTGACACGCTGTCTCTCTCTTTGATCTTTATTACCAAAAGAAAAAGAAGCAGAATCTGCTTCTGTTTCATAACTCACTTTTTGTTGGACAAACTTTTCTGTTTCCTCCTTAGCATGCTCTCCATCAAAAAAAGATGTTGTCCCTTCAAGGAAGAATATTCTGAAAATAGCTGGGTACAGCAGCTTGAATCTCATGCTTGCATCTCGACATTCCATGAGTAGTAGAATAAATTTGCTACTCTTCTGCCTAGTCTACAGTGAATAATCCTTTTCCACAAACACTCTCACTGTCTCCCACTTTTAGTACTTTGTTCTTCTGCCACAGTTTTGTCAGAATCAACTCCTTCTGCTGCTAGGATTGCATCTTTATTATCAAAGGTCTAGGTTGCTTTCTTATGGCCAGGTTTGGACCACACACACGCACACACACAATGTGCCCTTTCAATTAACAACTCCTGCTGTGGAATACCAGTCCAGTTGCTTATTTGTGCTTTCATAAAATTAATACAATCTGTTCCATCCAGCTTCTCCAACAGGTTTTCCTACATTCTCTCTCCACTAATTTGATTATTTTTTTAAACATCTCTTCTTAAGGAGCCTCATATTCATCCAAGCTTTTCTTCATTTCAACCTCTGATTTTTTCAGTTTTATCACCTCATCTGAATATCTTTGTAAAGCTTCATCCATTTTTTCCAGGCATTTGTTATTTCAGTTAATATACTCCTTCAGTGTTATGTTTATTTTAATCATCTCTAAGTACATTTGACTTATCTTTTCCTCTAGATTACTGGAAATCATGTCTTACACCAAAACTAAAGCTTGCACTGCTTTTTTGGTGTACAGCTGCAGAATTCTTCAAAGTTAAGTGTTTTTTCCTCAACTTCTGTGATTGACTTTCTTTCAGGTTTGCTGTATTTCTGTTTTGGTGGCATCCAGGCAGTGCACTTATTAACCAGTTACGGAAATTTACCCAAAAACACAAGTTTACTGGCTTTTTCTTCTGAGTTTCTGTTTTCACACTGGGAGAGCTGAAATTAAGCTGTTACTCGATGTGCAGCCATCTTGGAAGTCATTATTTCCACCATTTTGTGCTTTGGTTTCTTGTATAGAATTTTTTGTATATTTAAGTTATTTTTTTAAGAACCTGGTCATTACTGTACTCCATATTTTCTGGTATGTATTCTTTTGCATGCTTATGCATGCAACATGATTCACATTTATAGTTCATAATCCATGCTATGCTCACGTGTCATGACACTGCTGACCTATGACAAAGATGTGGTGGGGCATCCCTACACATCTGCAAATGTGCAAAGTACAGTCATTGTGACTGCAGGCTTAATGACATCTACAGGAGATTTGAAGGGCAGTCTGCAGTGATGGTATAAGGTGGTTGCGGATATACTTGTCAGGATTTATATTTCAGGATATGGACCATACCATTATGTCCTTTGACAGCTCTGTGGCTGTGACAGGACATTTACATACCTTGCAACAGACTTTTCTTCTTATGAAATGATAGTGCCTCTGCTGTGCTAATAATGCCTTTTTTTTAGAATGGGATGAGACTGAAATAAACAGATGTACGCAACACAGCAGACTGAAGCACCTGCCACCCAATTTAGTGTCTGTCTTTTCATTCATAAGCTTTCAATTAATTTTTCATTTACTTTATATCAATGTTTGTTTTTTTCCCATTCTGTCTCCTTCTACAGATCCAGAATAGCCTAAAGCATCTCTGTTGCAGCCCTCCACTTCTACAGTGTCAGACAGAGATCTCATGCTGAATGCCCCTGAACTGTCTCATCTGGCAGAAGCAGAGGCTACTCTCCAATGGGCAGCCCTGGACAAGCACTACTGAGTGACCAACCCCTGCTACAGACAGTAGTAGAGGCTGCAGTGAGAAAGACTCTGGAAAAGCAGTAAAACCAATATAGCACTTCCTGCAGCAAGTTCAAGACTAACTGAACCTTCCAGCTCTGGACTCCAAGCTACCAGTGACTTGCTTTCCCTCTACATCAGGGACTTACCATCCTCACAAACCAGGCAGTGTTTGAATGACTTGTCTCTGGGCCAGTCTGGGCATGTGGCAGTCCCCTCTTGTCCACCATCATCTGTCTACCCAACCATGTTATAACCACCCCTTTTGCATTACTTCATCCTTCCTCTGTCTACTCTTTTTTTCCTTTTGTGAAGCTTCCTATTCTATGGTCATCCAGTCATCTGCTTGTTTGTCTTTTTATATGTGTTTTGCCTTATTCCTTAAGTCTTCCCTAACTGATATCCCTATCTGTGTTTATTATATCTTTCCCCACTTCCTCTCAAAAAAAAAATAGCTTTCTCCTGCTCATTCATGTTTTTATTTTGTGTTTCCTTGTCTTCTGCCCCCTTCTTCCTACTTTACTAACCACTCCATTTCCACTCATATGAAATAAAGTGGTATCTCTCAGTGGACATCTTCATAGTAAGGCTGCTGGGACAGTCACTATGCAGAAGTATGCTTAACATCTCACAGTAATGTTTTGTGATATTAGTGCAAGACTATGTTTCACTGCATATTATCAAACTTACAGTTGACTTCCAAAAGTGTACAAAGCTTACGTATAGGTGCAGTTTTTTCTTGCAAACTTTCTTTGACTTACATACTTAAACCCTGCAGTGTTTGGGTAGGCAAATCATTGTAAGCTGCACACATGCAAAAACAGCCCCACTTTATTCAAACATACTGGATTTGCATTCTATGTAGTGCTGCTATTTGCTGATTCTACTTGCAAACTTGTGCAGTTTATGATTATGGATATGACCTAAGGTATTATAAAAATTAAGTGCACACTTATTCAAGATGACTGAATGGGGAGGCATCAGTCATGATGTGTTTCAACAGCAAATTTTACTCAGCTAAGCTTTGAGAAGTCACATGGCACACAGAACCTTTATTGATAACGCCTTTTAAAGTCCTCAATGCTGTATATATTTATGATTATGCAACGATATAAGTATATAAACATATGAAAACATATACAAACATTTCCTATATTATATACACACACATATAAATAAACGTATTTATATCACATACACACACAAATATTATGCATGACGTATATACTATGGAAATAAACGTATATACGAAAATGTTTGCTTATATAAATTAAGGAATGCCATACTGGATAACCAAGGACTATACTGTCAAAGCATACCAGTAATTGAGAGAGAATAAATCAATGAATGGTTTGAAAGGCTAAGATCTGCCATATTCTCTTCAGCATACGCAGATTTATTCTTGTAATGAAAGAAACCAAGTACAATATTAGTATACAATATCGCCTTCCACCAGATATTAGAATGACAACACATATGACCATATTATATCACAGATTTTAGACACTGCACGGCCATTGGATACTTTTTCAGATGTCGCAACAGACACGATTCCAACGTAACAAAAATCACCTGATAGTTGTTTTCTTATAAACTAATGAAAAACAAATTAAATACCACCACACTTCTATGTTTACTCGCGCATACCATTCTCCAGATTCTAGACATTTTGCACATCACGACAGCGATCTCCTCAGCATACTGTATGCCCCAACTGACAGGACCGCAATCACCTAAATACAACTATGACTCCATCCTTCAACACCGCTGCGGTCTCAGCTTTAATAGAAATTTCTAAATACCCCACGAGACTTCGCGTTCCCTGCCGCTCGCAGTTGACGTCACACATGCTCCCTTCGGTCACCATAGTAACCGCAGCTCCCAAGCCCTTTCTCTTGTTCTCTCCTCCTGTAGGTCCACGATGGTACAGCTAGCAACTGCATCACGCGGCTTAGGCATCGCAATGGTTTCCCATCAGTAAGGGGGCCGCTTCCTCCACTGTTCTACCTTGTGTAACGTCTGCGGCGTCCTTCATCTTAAATTAAACTGGGATTTGTTTGTTTGTTTGTTGTCCTGTCCTGCCCTCCTCCGCACTGCTAGGATCGAGATGCTTTGCAGGAAGGTGGAGTGGTAACCGTGATTGAGTGTTGCTGGTTTGGCACGGAATGGTAAGTGGCTGATGCGCAGGGGTGAGCTTGGCTTGGGAGGGTGGGGTGTTATGTACTGAAAACAGTTCAGCTTGGCTAACGTTCCCACACACATTAAGATGCTATAAAACATACAGGTTCACTTTTTATTTGATAGCTCTGTGATCCAGCTGAAATGCATGGTACATACGCATCACTTTTCATCTTTAGGTATGGGTGCAGTAGCACAGCTGCCGGAAGGACTGGTGCGTGGTGGCAACATCAGCAGCAGTTGCTTACGACGCCTATGCATTGCAGCTGCTTTGTCGGTGAGTCCATCAGCTGCTGCAGAGTAGTCTGTTGCTGCTGGAAGGACGGTCGGGTGTTGGTTTTAGTGTACTCTACCATTCCCGTGGTTGGCTGATTGTTCCTCTCTATTCATTATTGCATATAGTTCTTCGTTTATTTTGGGATGCACCTGAAAGCAGGTTGATTAACACAACAAAAAGGAAGAAATGAAATCTGTATTCTTGAGCGTGCTTCGATTTCAAGGACAAGCAATATTGTAAGTCTAGAAGTGTTTCAGAAAATATAAATTACATTTCAGTTGTATATTTTACTGAATATTAATAGTGGGCTTGCTCTCTCCTAACCGACATTTATATCGACGAGACTTTCTTTAGCAACTGTATTAGATGGTGGTAAGCTTAAAATACTAAATAAGGTGAGAATTACATTATTCGGTAGATAATATTATATGCAGCATTCAGAGTTTAGCTGGAAGACACCAACCCGCAAGTTCTCAGATATAGGTATACGCAAAGGTATTTCTATTTCTCTTTTATTACAGTGGTTCTTGAATACTGACTGCAGCATTGACAGTGAAGTACTGTTTTTCTTTCATGATTTCATTTTCCCACTTTTAAGCCGTACTGCAGGGGGAAATGCTGTGAAACGAAATGACTAAATGCAATATGAATGGTAAATGTTTTATTTTGTGTAGTTAAACTAGATAATGGGGTTAAGATACACGTTTGTGCTTGTAGGATTCAGTTTCGTGTTTACTTTGGCCTTTTTGTTAGCATTAGCGCCTACAGAAAACTGAATATGTTTGTATGATCAGTGGATAGCTCTTCACTCACTTTAAAATATATATATTATATTCAGGATTGTATCAGGCCTGTAAGACTGCTAGGGTACAGGTACATGAAGCACTTTTGTTCATAGCTGTAACTGTCACATAACCGTGAATCTGAATTTTTGTTTTTGCCTTAGTTGACCTTACTGGATTAAATGTGTTTTGAATGCAAACACATACAGTACCTTTGAACTACCAATTAAAATGCAGAACACTAACCTGCAATGTACAGGGGAATGGTTTGAATGGTCGGTAGGCTTAGTTTGAGAGTACATTGGAAATTAAAGATTTTAAGATCAGTATTGTTAATTTATATTTGTAGGAATAATTCAAAAAGGCTGTAAGGAATTTTGCATGTGTAACCTGTAACCCACTGGCTATTTAGCATGTGTATTTGTTACTTTTTGTTTTGCAGTGATGCTGTTATATCTAGAATTATGCAAGAAACAGTTGCATTAAACAAAAGAAGGTTACCACAGTAGAGCAGAGCACATTTGGATTTTAAAATACGTGGATTCATAACTTGCTTCCCTGAAGTTATAGAGTATAAAAGACAAATACCAGTTTTCTTGCATTTCACATATACAGGAATTCAGAATTTGTGTGAATCTTTCATGGCTGCGTGGAAATAGTTCTTGTGGTAGATTTGTACATAAATTGAATGATGTGAGACTGCTGTCAAAGAACCTGATTTTAGCACTAGGTTTCTGCTGTTAATGGGAGGTTGTAAACATAGTGTGAAATATTTCAGCAATGTATGTACAGGTGTCTTTTTTTTTATGACTGATCTGGATCAAGATTTGTTTCATGAGGTTTGAGTCTGGAATTTGATGCTGCCTTCGGGAAAATAAATTGTATGTAATTCTGAATACTGTGTGAGGGATTTCTGATGTGTTTACCTGGAAATGTTTTAAAATAGTGTTTAACTTTCTTAACATGCAATATGATCCTGTTGGCCAGGCAGTTCCTTCTCAGATAAAGCAGTACACTATACTTAACTGCTGATACTCCATACTTTTAAATTTTCCATAATTTACAAGCTTGCTCTCTGGACTACATACACTTGTATTAAGTTGTACACTGTATTTTCTTGACATTTTCATTTTCCATGTATAATGATTCTTTTAATTATTAAAAGACCACAGAGAAAAAAAATATGAGCTAATTTATATTAGCTGTGGTTGAAATCTGCTGAGCTGCATTTTTATCCACCTTTCTCCATTTCAGAAACATATTTTTATGGTCATTAAGTATTTATGAAAAGTGACTTAAGATCTGAATTTTTATTCTAATATTTTAACTGTCTACCTAGCTTTATTTTATCTAGGTTTCCTTTTCCCTTTTGCTGTATGCACATGAGAGAGATGACAGCTAATCTACACAGACATACATTTGATTTGAAGCCACACCAATTTTCTGACAAAAACACATATATATCAGAAATAAGCACACAACAGCAGGGAATTACTGTTTAATTAACAAAGTCAACTGGGTTTTGACTAAAAACTACTTCCACTTTTATTTCTGCAGCTCAGGGTGCAGGCTTAGACAATGAACTTGATAAAATGAGGTCTACTGACTTTCCTGAAAGAGCAAAACTGAAGTACCCAATATCAAATTTGTGTTCCTGAAATACATGAGGATTAAGGGCAGTGTAATGTACACTCACATTCCTTATGCATGTACATTAAAAATGCCACAGGTACTGTGTGTTATAACTGACTTGAAGATGCTGTTTTTACTACTCAAGTGCTGGCATCTAGTTGAGGTATTCTGAATGATTACTGTATGACCTATTTGACATTAACTGCCAGAGAAATCATTCATGTACTAACCTGTCAGACCGTGAACATTTGTGCTGTAGTGATGTATAGTGGCTGTATCTGTTCTTGTAGTTGAGTTTGAAAAGGCATTAAATCACATAACACTTCTGTCTGGTCAGCACTATCTGTTGACATGGTATTTGAACATAAAGAGCAAACTTAGAGACTGCATTCTGTACCTGTACATTGATGCAAGAGGCACTCTGATGTTTTGATATATTTTGATATTATGCTTTATTGTAGTGAACAAATGAACAGAAAATGAGATATAAGTAAATACATTAAAAATGGTGGATATGAAATGCAGATTAATAACTTGCCCCCACCAGGGCCTCATTCTTTCCTTAATCAAAATGCTTCAACTTCTTCATGTTGTTTTCTCTCAGCTGTGAACATGATCAGGCACAAATATCACAATAAGCCTGTAATTTAGCTGTGTTTCTTACTAGCAGGATATATTGAATAAAATATTTACAAGGAACAGAGTGTATACACAGTGCAACACAAACTGAGTATATCAGCTTGTAATGTTAAAGCAACTTTGAACACAACAAGCAGTATAATATGGAAGGTATACACTGTAAAATGCATTGGTGACTAGACTGACAGAGACATGACTTATGCAGGTGGATAGAGAGCATAGAGGTGGCAGTCACATGTAAAAGAACATACTGGCAAGATTTTTGATAACACTATTAAACTGCCTTTCATTTTTTTCAGAATTTCTAAAGGTTAGATCCCCTTAAACTTCTAATCATTGATTCAGAATTACTTTTCTGGCTTTATTTAAAAACACAAAAACTTAAGGCAATACTACCAATGTGTACATTACTCAGTCCATTGTTTTCCTTTGTTTATAACTGTGAAGGTTTGCCTGGTGTTTACTGTTCCGCGTTCATTCAAAAATGTGTTAATGTGTTTGTCATTTCTGATTTACACTAGATGTTTTTGCCTCTTTTACTGATTCTGTGATGGCACTTTATTTGAAATGTTTCAAATTTTGAAGCCAGTTGTAGGGTATCCATAACATGCACTTTACTGATTGTTTTAGGCTGGGATCTTTGGTATTCTTCACATTTCTTTTGCGGGGCATTGATCATTGAAGCACTGCTTGGCTTTTGTGCCAGTTACTGGAAAGGAAAACTATACAGTAGTTGTGCATTTTGACGGAAAACATAGGTATTTGTAGAGTGCACAACAACAGCAGTATATTGGTAATAACGCATTGCAGAACTTTTTCCTAAGTAACTTAAAGAGAAAGAGATAGTTAACTATGAGTGGTAAATATAACAGAAATGTGCAGGTTTTCCCAAACATATGGGATTATACTGGTGGTTGTTGCTTTTTTTCCCTTAATGATGGACTGGTATTTGAATAACTCAAATACAGCAGAATGCTGTGACTTCTGTCAAGAGAAAAACATTGTTAGCAAGTTGGAATAGTTTGTGTAACTGAAAGGACTGCAAAGGAAACTAGATTTACTCTAAAAATTATTTACAGCTATTAAAGGGCACCCATGGATCCCACCCTGAATTTAGTGTTAGGAGTGTTGCAAACTCTCTACTCTGAGTCTGGTGTTTACCTTTTACTGTGGATTGCAAGGTGTCAGATAGGTGAAGTGTTTTAGCTAAGGATGCGTTTCAGTAAGTTGTGCAAGTTTCAGGAGATGAAGTTGTTGACTGAAATGTGTTGAACTGTGCTTGATTTGAATATTGTGTCATGCTTGTATTTATGTTTGCACTTATTACCTTTCTTCTTAGGTGGTGACTGTTCAGTTATGTGATGTTTATATCATACCAAATAGCATCTAGGACTTGTAGTATGTGAACCAAGAATGCATGCATAGAACATGTCTTAAATTATCTAAAAGTGCAGCCTTCACTGTGTTATAAGAACGAATATCACAGCATTCCACAAGCTATATTAGGGCATAGAAAAAGACAGAGAAGCCAGTGACTAGAAACAGGCATACATTTATTTATTTATTTAACATTTGTTTACCAGGAAATTCCAACTGAACAAAGCCAATTTTCAGAAGAGGCCTGGGGAGAAACACTCCAGATGCATGTCTTTGTAATGTGGGAGGAAACTGGAGTACCCGGAGAAAACCCACACAAATGCAGGGAGGACATGCAGACTGTGCACAGAAGGCACTCCAGCTGAGAATTGAACCGGAGAACCTCTTGGTGTGAGGCGACAACACTATCGCTACACCCCTGCGTCTTCCAAACATGATACATATAAACAAGGTAGCACCTTATAGAAAGACACAGGCAATGTATACAATAATCCTACTGCAAGATTAGATGCTAAATGGAGCAAAGAGCATGTAGAGTTAGTAGGGCAGCAAATACAAAAGCACAGCTGTGCTGCAACATTACATGGCTCAGCAAGCAGTGCATAGTGCCAGCAACAGCAGGCTTACAGGTGAACGCAGGATGTCTGCACCACAGCTGAACTGAAACATTTCATCTGTATGTTCACAGTATAAAGCAGGTGCACTGCTGCAGTAGCTTTAGTTATATGGGTTATATCCTGCCAGCTTCCTAAACTGCAGAGCACCTTCCACACACTCGAGCTGAGCTGACTAAAAGACAAGTCTGGGCATCAAGCCCTTCAGAGCTTTCTTGCTAGCAGAGAGGGAGCCTGATTCCTGAAAGGACAATGTTAGGAAGAATGAAAAATAAATAACTACATCCTGGCATAAACAACACATCAAAATCCAAGAGGGATGGAGGAAGGGACTGGCTACTGCAACACTGATTATTCAAACATTTATTATTATGATAAGGTTACTTACGCAACTGTACTGTGTTTATTATATTGATCATTGCTGCAGTAGCCTTAGCTGTGTGTGTAGGTTAATCTAACTTACTACAACCGGGAGGTCGAAGGAGAAGAGTCCAGGAGCTCCTAGAGAGTGATCCTTGCAAAGCCTGACCAGGACCTAGAGAAGGAATAAAGCTTATAGTGCTTTGTAAAAGTATGTACAGAGGAACGTGTTGCAGCTTTTAGAATAATTATAGAATCCAGAAAAAAGTCATAGATGAAGCCAAGGCCCTGGAAGAGTGGGCCTTGACCCTGCCTGGAACAGATTTGTCATAGTGAGTATAACAAATGGTAATAGCCTCAGACAACCATTTGCAAGTAGTCTGTTTTGCCACAGGTTCTCCCTTCTTACCATCACAAGAAATGAACAATTAATCTGAAAAATCTAGTTCTGTCAGGGAAGTACCTGAGTTGGCTGTGGACATCCAAGGTATCCTTTTTGGGTTCAGGAAAGAAAATGGGGAGATGGATAGTTTGGTTTTAAGAAAACACAGATACCATTTTAGGCATAAAAGAAAGATTAGTTCTGGAAAATGAGGTAGGGTTGACTCACCATAACAGCTTAAACATAGAACCCATTCTTGCAGAGGTCAGACTAATCAGTGAAACTGTTTTCCATGTTAAAAACCTCAAGTCAGCCAGGTTAGCTGGTTCAAATGGAACAACTGTTAGCTTCTCTAACACAAAATTAAGATCCCAAAGAGGGGCCACTAATTTTCTTGGAAGCCTGTAATGCAAAATAACTTTCAAAAGCATTTTAACATGCAAATGCATTGAAAGTGGAGGCAGACATGCTTAAATGGTCCAATAAATAGATAGAGAAGTCAGAAAGGTCATACGATAGTAATGCACACAATTGTAAAAACAATGAACAGCTAACCTGAGTAGGTGTTAGCTATGTTGTTGGGACCAACTAAAAAAACTTTTCCATTTGCCAAAATATGATTTTCTAGTAGCAGACTTTCTTGCCTCTTTTAGTATCTGCTGCATATCCTCAGTACACAAGTGCCTAAAAGGAATTATGACCCTATCATCCAGGTAGACAACCGAAGATGATTGGGGTCGGGCTGTATCAGCACCCCTGTTCTAGTGTGAGTAGATACAGTCGGTGTAGAAGCTTGTGGTAGTTGCTACTGGCCATTTCCAAAAGAAGGGGAAAACACAGCTGCCTAGGCCAGAATGGAGTCACCACAATGATTTTGGGGATTCTTTCTGAATCTTCAGAAGTACCTTGGAAATTAGTGGAAAGGGGTGAAAAGCATACAAGAGCATTCCTGTCGAAGGAATAAAAAAGGCATCTATCTTCCAGACTTTCTTGCATGGAGTCCTGGAATGGAATATTGCTAGCTGATTGTTCAGAGAGGTGGCAAATAGTTTACTTGAGGAACTCCCACAGATTAATTAAAATTTGGAAGACCCCCTGACCTAGTTTCCATTTGTGAGGATCTGCCGTTGTCCTGCTCAGCTTGTCTACACAGAGTGCAGTATGCTAGTCGAGTGAGATTGTGTTGTGAAGCTATTTCCCAAGCTAACATGGCTACTCTGCAGAGGGGGTAAAACCTAGTTCTCCATTGCTTGTTGATGTACCACATGACTGTGGTATTTTCTGTAACAACTTGAAGAAGTTCTGGAGACCAAAGATGATTCAGAGAGTTGAGTGCCTTGATTAGGGCATGCATGATTTTTATATTTATGTGCTTCCAGCTGTCTTTGGTGTCCCACACACCTTGCACTTTTATCCCTCCTGAAACTACTCTCTAAGCAAAGTCTGAGATGTCTGTGGTGACTGGTTGCTTTGGAACAGGGAGGGAGAAGGGAAAACCTGGATTTAGAGATATCTGCTGTCTCCACCAAGTGATTTTTCTTCTGATAAACCCCTGCACTGGGACCTGAAAAGACAAGGGGTATTGGTGCTGTGACCAAAAAGACTTTAGATACCACTGTATCTTTCTCATGTGGAGTCTTGCCAGGGATATCATGAGAATCATAGAAGCCATGAGACCCAAAATCCTGAGGTATTGCACTCTGTGACCAAAGTCTGAGTGGAATTCATTAGAAACAGATCTACATATAGATCTATTTTTTCCTGTGGAAGAAAAGCTCTTTGAACTTCGTGTCTAGTTAACATCTCAGAAACACAATCCTGTGAGAAGGAGTCGAGAAAGACTTTTGAATGTTGTCTTGGAATCCCAGCTTGTGTAAGAGATCTGTCACCTATGAGTGAGATTCCTCACATTTTGAAAAAGACTCTACAAAGACAAGCAAGTCATCTGAATAAGGAAAATATGGATACCCTATAGCCTGCAATGAGATATAACTTTGTGAACACTCTTGGTGCAATACATAGTCTAAATGGTAAGACAGAGGACTGACAACCTTAAGAAATGCCTGGAGTCTGGATGAACAGGAATGTGATGATAAGCATCCTTTAAATCTAGTTTTACCAGGAAGGTTGAAAGAGAAAGAAGATGTAACAGGTTGTGAAGTGACATCATTTTGAACTTGAGCACTATTACAAATCGGTTTAGGAAAGAAAAATCCAGAACTGATCTCCAAGCATTTTCTACCTTTGGCACTAAAACATCCTGGAATAAAATCTCTTTCTCACCTGGGAAGGGGAAACTGATTCTGTCACTCCATGTGACAGCATGTAATAGACAGGTAGGAATAAACGAGTCTGGTCTGGAGGATGAGGAATTACCCTTGGAAAGGAGGGATTTCCTCCCATTGCCATGTGTAATTTTGATGAATGATCTACAGAACCCATTTGTCTGAAACTATCTGTTGCTAAAGAGAAAAAGTGGAAATCCAGACTTTCTGCAAAAGAAAAGGACTGCCCTTTGTTTTGGGAGTTTCCAGAATTCTTCTTGGAACCCCCTTGCCATTTCTTCTTAAATATCTTTTTACCAGAATTTTGTTGAGACAGTTTATTTTGTTTCCAAACCAAAATCGGATGAGGAGTTAAGAATTCCTTGGAAAATGAGGGCTTAAAAAAACTTAAACATTACCTTTATCAACCTACTCCTTTCGTCACACTTTTTGATCACTTCTGCATCAGAAGGGCCAAAAACTAAATCTCAACCCAAAGGAGAATTTAAAATCTTATTTTTAACATCATCTGGGATGTTCTGAAAATGCAGCCAGGCAAAAGTCCCTAAAACGTTACCAGTGGCCATAGCCATTGAAGAAGTATCACTAGGGTCATGCACACACGATATACACTTTTTCTCTGTATTTATCAATACTCTTCCCATTGTTATTAGAAATAGTAGGCTTGGAATTAACTTAGTAGCAGAAGGATTAACTAAAACTATACTTGCTGTATAAGGTTTGGGAAGAGTGTACACAAACTTATAAGACTGAGGAACTTTATAGATCCTATCTGCTGTTTTAGTGGCAGCTGGCTGTCAGGAAAGCTGCAAGCAGTAACACAAACGTCCTCCAAAGCTAAAAGAACTGGAGAAATGGGTGTAGGTTTCAGAAATTCCTTCTGTAATACCTCATAGTATTTTTTAGGAACTGAGAAACCTCAGTGTTCTGTCACTGGAAACACTGGCACAGTCTAGAAATAGGTTCAGAGAAAAATAATTCATCACATAGAGGCCGGCTAGTATAGCCTTGGCAGGATATAACCCCTTATGCTTCGACTGCTACAACAGTGATCAACTGACCATCTACTGTTATGGTAAGTTTACTTTCACAACTGTACATTTTGCAGCACTCCACAACATACAGTGGTGAGCTGAGAAACAAGCCAAGAAGGGATAGTAGGTTCACTCCACATAATTCACAGGACCCAGAACACAGATATGTCAAAGACAAAGGACATTCAGATCAGTAGACAGGCATATGCATTTGCAAAGAGTACACCTGCGGGCAGCTGTTTAAGTAACATAGCAGTCTACATTAGCACACGCATACCATGCTTTGCTTTGGAGGGGCCACCATTGTCTGAACTGTGCTTTATCAAAAATGCTTTAGCAGACATTTGCTCTAATCAAAAATGAATGGAAAATTCTTTATTTTTACCATGCAAATGTGATATGCTACCAGTGACTAAGGGGCAGCAGTCAGCCATTTCGCCTGGTCTTGAGATGCACCATTTAAAGATAGGACACAAGTAGTGAAAAGAGTCTGAATATGTACAAGCTGTGTTGGTGCGTGTTTTAGGAGTATCTGTTAATGTTCAGCCAGAAATGGGTATGAGCATTATTAAGTATTATTTTGCTTCTTTATATGTGTTTGCTCCTTCATTTTCAGTTTGGCAAGAGAAACATAGCAGCGTACTCACACAAAAAACAGTAACCTTGTATTTATATGAATAACAAAGTAGGCCATTTAGGTCTGCCATAATTACCATGGATATGATTTTTTGCAATATTGCCAGAATGGTGTTCTTGTTTTCTTTGCCCTACTAGTTTAATTATCTTAAAGAACAGTTTTTTTTTTTTGCTTTCTGTATTTTATGTCATATTTTTGCATTTTTGACTTGGACTTACAATAGAACAATAATGCAAAAGTGCAAGCATGGACTTGTGTAATTTCAGGGAGAAATACCAGAAGGAAGGAAGGAAGGGGTATATAGAATCAGAAATCAAAAATACAATCAACTGCATTTTTATATTCAAATTCATTCTTCCCATTTCAGTCCACTGCATTTTATCACTTTCTGTCGGAGCTCATTCATTCATTTTTTCATGACATTTCAGAGATACCTTCTTTCATCATTGGCACTATCCAGCATTCCCATGATGAATGCTTGTCCTGAAATAAAGAAAATATCCTTGTTTCATGTCTAGGTGTGGATTTCTGAAAATATCTATTTATATATTTAGCTATTTATATATATATATATATATATATATATATATATATATATATATGCGTCTACTTCACATGACTGAAAACTTATTTGACAGAATTTCATTACAATACCTAATTTTCAAAATACTGAAAACTCGTTTGACTGAATCTCATTATAATGAAAGCTTACAATGCTGCATTTCAAAATATTAGATTTTAAACTATAGTCATGCACACTTAGAACACCAATGACTCTTTCCAGAATTTAAAAACTACTTACGTACCCTCTTAACAGAAACCGGACGATATAAAACCAAACAAGGTGGGGGGCTTTGCCCCCCACACCACCCTAACTATATATACAAACTCCAGTATCGCACTATAGCAGGGAAAAGGGCATATAACTTTTACTTACCTTACAGTAGTCTACACACTGCCACTACTGCTGGGAATGCACAAAATGTCTGCCATATTACTTTAGATACTTCCTATAAAAATGTAAAGAGACATACCCACATTTAGAAACACTACAACTGTACTTTCTACATGACTATCGGTATTCTGACAGTCAACACTTTAAGTTGCAGTAATTCTTTTTATCACAAGCAAATCACAGGTGAAGGGAAACTCACATCATGTCTATGGTTTAAAATTCAGTATAATGAGATTCAGTCAAATGAGTTTTCAGTCATGTGAAGTAGACTCATATATACATATACACACACACTCACACCACACACACACACACACACACACACACACATATGCATACACACACACACACGTATATAATACATATACATATATATATATATATATATATATGTAAAACATATATATATATATATATATATATATATAAATAGATACATATAGATGTGTATGTGTATATATATATATATATATATATATATATATATGTATATATATATATATATATATATATATATATATATATAGATATATAGATATACATTTTTTATCTTTAAAGTGTTCACTTGTGCAACTCATGCACTTTTTCGTTCACTTTAAAGGGGCATGTCTGGTCAGTATCAGTAAGCCACATCAAAGTGGTCGTGATGGTCATTAGCCTACTATATACCTATGAACTATGAAATTAAAGGTCTTAGCGTGACAGGGATCGATCTCCAGAATGACAGAAGTAGCCTGATTAAACTGTAAATGCAGTTGGAATTCACATCCAGTAGCTGTAAGTTGGCAACTTGTTTCTTCCCTCCCCAACTTCTTTAGAACTCTATCCTTATGACTGTCTTACCACTTCCCATGTGGCTCCTTCCTTCAAATCAGACATTCTCAGGCTAGGAACGAACCACACAGCCCATTTGTTTCTATCTGAGAAGCCTAGTTGACTCAATACTTCCTTCAGTGAGAGCTGGTTGTTAGGAAGCAGGCCAGTTTGCGTGTCTTGCAGAACTGCCCCCTCCCCCATTAGATGGTGCACTAACTCACAATGGTTACTAGGTCAGAAGAGAGGCATATGCTTTGCCAGGCACACCTACCTCCCCCAGCAGTGTACGTACCCCACTGACAGTGTTAGCTTGCCCAGTCTGTTCTGTGGGTGATCAAATACCCTCCTCTGTGTGTTGCCAGTGCGTCGGGCCAAGCTTCCTGTCTTTCCCCCAGAATGAGAGAGCTGACAGTTGGCTCTGAAACCCATCCTCCCCTGGCCAGCTCAGTAGACACCCATACTATTAACTGAACACAGGTTGTCTGGACCATAGTCAGTACTGTATACCAAGGGGCTGGGTTGTAAACCTGGTAGTTTCTTAATCTGCTAGACTCGTATTTTCTGCAGTGCATGTGTGAGTTTCTTCCTCATATACTGCAGTAGTGTCATTTGTGAGTTTCTTCCTCATATACTGCAGTAGTGTTATGTGAGTTTTTTCTTCATATACTGCAGTAGTACCATGTGTGAGTTTCTTCCTCATATACTGCAGTAGTGTCATGTGTGAGTTTCTTCCTCATATACTGCAGTAGTGTCATGTGTGAGTTTCTTCCTCATATACTGCAGTATTGTCATGTGTGAGTTTCTTCCTCATATACTGCAGTATTGTCATGTGTGAGTTTCTTCCTCATATACTGTAGTAGTGTCATGTGTGAGTTTCTTCCTCATATACTGCAGTAGTGTCGTGTGTGAGTTTCTGCCTCATATACTGCAGTAGTGTCATGTGTGAGTTTCTGCCTCATATACTGCAGTAGTGTCATGTGTGAGTTTCTGCCTCATATACTGTAGTAGTGTCATGTGTGAGTTTCTTCCTCATATACTGCAGTAGTGTCATGTGTGAGTTTCTGCCTCATATACTGCAGTAGTGTCATGTGTGAGTTTCTTCCTCATATACTGCAGTATTGTCATGTGTGAGTTTCTTCCTCATATACTGCAGTAGTGTTGTGTGAGTTTCTTCCTCATATACTGCAGTATTGTCATGTGTGAGTTTCTTCATCATATACTGCAGTATTGTCATGTGAGTTTCTTCCTCATATACTGCAGTATTGTCATGTGTGAGTTTCTTCCTCATATATTGCAGTAGTGTCATGTGTGAGTTTCTTCCTCATATACTGCAGTATTGTCATGTGAGTTTCTTCCTCATATACTGCAGTAGTGTCATGTGTGAGTTTCTTCCTCATATACTGCAGTAGTGTCGTGTGTGAGTTTCTTCCTCATATACTGCAGTAGTGTCGTGTGTAAGTTTCTTCCTCATATACTGCAGTAGTGTTGTGTGTGAGTTTCTTCCTCATAAACTGCAGTAGTGTCGTGTGAGTTTCTTCTTCATATACTGCAGTAGTGTCATGTGTGAGTTTCTTCCTCAAATACTGCAGTAGTGTCTTGTGAGTTTCTTCCTCATATACTGCAGTATTGTCATGTGTGAGTTTCTTCCTCATATACTGCAGTATTGTCATGTGAGTTTCTTCCTCATATACTGCAGTAGTGTCATGTGTGAGTTTCTTCCACATATACTGCAGTATTGTCATGTGAGTTTCTTCCTCATATACTGCAGTAGTGTCGTGTGTGAGTTTCTTCCTCATATACTGCAGTAGTGTTGTGTGAGTTTCTTCCTCATATACTGCAGTAGTGTCGTGTGAGTTTCTTCCTCATATACTGCAGTAGTGTCATGTGTGAGTTTCTGCCTCGTATACTGCAGTAGTGTCATGTGTGAGTTTCTGCCTCGTATACTGCAGTAGTGTCATGTGTGAGTTTCTTCCTCGTATACTGCAGTAGTGTCATGTGAGAGTTTCTGCCTCATATACTGCAGTAGTGTCATGTGAGTTTCTTCCTCATATACTGCAGTAGTGTCATGTGTGAGTTTCTGCCTCGTATACTGCAGTAGTGTCATGTGTGAGTTTCTTCCTCGTATACTGCAGTATTGTCATGTGTGAGTTTCTTCCTCATATACTGCAGTATTGTCATGTGTGAGTTTCTTCCTCATATACTGCAGTATTGTCATGTGTGAGTTTCTTCCTCATATACTGCAGTATTGTCATGTGTGAGTTTCTTCCTCATATACTGCAGTATTGTCATGTGTGAGTTTCTTCCTCATATACTGCAGTAGTGTTGTGTGAGTTTCTTCCTCATATACTGCAGTATTGTCATGTGAGTTTCTTCCTCATATACTGCAGTAGTGTCATGTGTGAGTTTCTTCCTCATATACTGCAGTAGTGTCGTGTGTGAGTTTCTTCCTCATATACTGCAGTAGTGTCGTGTGTGAGTTTCTTCCTCATATACTGCAGTAGTGTCGTGTGTGAGTTTCTTCCTCATAAACTGCAGTAGTGTCGTGTGAGTTTCTTCTTCATATACTGCAGTAGTGTCATGTGTGAGTTTCTTCCTCAAATACTGCAGTAGTGTCTTGTGAGTTTCTTCCTCATATACTGCAGTATTGTCATGTGTGAGTTTCTTCCTCATATACTGCAGTATTGTCATGTGAGTTTCTTCCTCATATACTGCAGTAGTGTCATGTGTGAGTTTCTTCCACATATACTGCAGTATTGTCATGTGAGTTTCTTCCTCATATACTGCAGTAGTGTCGTGTGTGAGTTTCTTCCTCATATACTGCAGTAGTGTTGTGTGAGTTTCTTCCTCATATACTGCAGTAGTGTCGTGTGAGTTTCTTCCTCATATACTGCAGTAGTGTCATGTGTGAGTTTCTGCCTCGTATACTGCAGTAGTGTCATGTGTGAGTTTCTTCCTCGTATACTGCAGTAGTGTCATGTGAGAGTTTCTGCCTCATATACTGCAGTAGTGTCATGTGAGTTTCTTCCTCATATACTGCAGTAGTGTCATGTGTGAGTTTCTGCCTCGTATACTGCAGTAGTGTCATGTGTGAGTTTCTTCCTCGTATACTGCAGTATTGTCATGTGTGAGTTTCTTCCTCATATACTGCAGTATTGTCATGTGTGAGTTTCTTCCTCATATACTGCAGTATTGTCATGTGTGAGTTTCTTCCTCATATACTGCAGTATTGTCATGTGTGAGTTTCTTCCTCATATACTGCAGTATTGTCATGTGTGAGTTTCTTCCTCATATACTGCAGTAGTGTTGTGTGAGTTTCTTCCTCATATACTGCAGTATTGTCATGTGAGTTTCTTCCTCATATACTGCAGTAGTGTCATGTGTGAGTTTCTTCCTCATATACTGCAGTATTGTCATGTGAGTTTCTTCCTCATATACTGCAGTAGTGTCATGTGTGAGTTTCTTCCTCATATACTGCAGTAGTGTTGTGTGAGTTTCTTCCTCATATACTGCAGTAGTGTCGTGTGTGAGTTTCTTCCTCATATACTGCAGTAGTGTTGTGTGAGTTTCTTCCTCATATACTGTAGTAGTGTCACTATGTCATTTTGCCCCAGGAGATTATTTGTAATTGCTAGATATTGCTTACTGTTTCAGATAGAGCTGCTCAAAAACAGTGTGTTGACTCAAGAAACGGGTTCTTAAAATGAGTATTGAGTATTCCTGATAGTCTAGTTGAGAAGTATTCAAAAGTGCAAAGTCAGGAGCCTAGTCTTAATATATAAAATGGTTATTTACAATATCTCCAAATATGGATAATTTTAGGCTAAGATTTTCATAATGGCATCTCAGGGACTGTACCTCATAAAATAAAACTATGCAAGGACTGTGGTTATCTCCTAAATTATTTTATACTTTTTTCTGACACAGACTTCTTTATTGCTGTTATTTAAGCAAACCTGTTTACAACTGTGTGTTCTTCTTACAAGGAAACATTCTAGCATTCAACATTAGATGCATTTCCATAAGTCTTAGTTCTAACAGTATTCATTGTGTCTCTGCTGGGCTTTTATATTTGACGATAATTGTTTAAATGTGCATCCACCAGGGCATGCTTCTAAAGGGTTTTCATTATTATGGAGAGAAGTTATATAATACTTATACATAATATTCTAACTTCAGTATTATCTCGTGTGGGGTGAAAGCTGGATATATCATTTAACCAGTCAAATCCCATTATAGCCACCCCATTTCTCAGCATCTTTTACTTGTTATTGTATGCAAAACACACTTACTAGTAATACACACTATTTTCCACGGCTTTTCTTACACACTTCTTTTTCCATTACTGTTATTCATGGTCTCCTACTTAAATTGTGGTGCTTTCTAACCTGTCTCCCAAAATGTCCCCCACCTGAACAGGCACTCATGCCTGACCTTTCTCCCAAAATGTCCTCTATCAGTGAACAGGCATGAATGCCTGACCTTTCTCCCAAAATGTCCTCCATCAGTGAACAGGCATGCATGCCTGACCTCTCTCCCAAAATATCCTCCATTAGTGACAGGCATGCATGCCTGACCTCTCTCCCAAAATGTCCTCCATCACTGAACAGGCATGCATGCCTGACCTTTCTCCCAAAATGTCCTCCATCAGTGAACAGGCATGCATGCCTGACCTCTCTCCCAAAATGTCCTCCATCAGTGAACAGGTGTGCATGCCTGACCACTGTCCCAAAATGTCCTCCATCAGTGAACAGACGTGCATGCCTGTCACATCATCCTGTGCCAGCCTAGTGCTGTAGACTCCACCAGTGCTTCCTCCAGCTGACGCTTCCTTTAATAGATGACCTTTTCCCAATAGATATACAATTTCAATAGAATGCTGTATAAATCCAGGATCTAAATGCATTAAATTATATTTCCTTTATCAATTTACAGACGAACCCTGAGAGTAGCATGTTGTTTTGTATATCACATCCATTTCATGCACACCATAGCTTCCCCTACGCTTGGTCTTCAGCTTTACATTTTATCATCCAGTATCATGTCTCTGCTTTGACCAAAATGTCGTCTTAACCACCTCTCGGTCTAGCCATTGGGATATAATGAACCTCTTATAATTTCTTTACTCATACATGTTTCTTAAATATATCCCATGACATCATGTTTTCCAGTCAGTAAAGCAATTAGTAGGTCTGGCAAACTAATTTCTTTCTTAGCACAAGTCTGACTTTTTCTCCCAGTATAATAATTCTTCATCCCACCAGAATTAACCGATTTCAGTCATATACCTTCAATAATAAAGACAACTAAAGGATGGTACTCATCCTATCATTAATACAGAATTCCTCAATTAAACTTTCTACTTCTCACAATACATGTCAATAAAAATTAATTAAGAGCAATCAGCAAACATTCCCGCACTGCTTGTCATTTTATCTCTGCATCCAGCTTCCATCCCTTCACATTTTAATTACAACGAGGATAGTTCACCCTGTACTCCTTAATGCTTGGTCTTGGAATATTAATAATATTTAATTCAACTCATGTTTCAGAATCTAGCATTTGTATTATATAAGAGAACATTTTCTCTTAAGTTATGGACTCAGATAGTATTACCTTCCTGAGAATGAGCAGCATTTATTCAATAAAAAAACATATATATCTTGCTCTGTGTCAGTACCTGTAGCATAACTTGTTTATTTCTTGTTTCAATAACTTCATTTACCACAGTTAATTCCCTGAATTGCTGTCCAAACATATCACTGACTTGTCTTTGTGTGACCTGAGTGGCAATATATTTATAGTCAGGGGTTGTAGGAGATTGGCCTCCTTGTAAAGAAAAAAATAAATAAATAAAGAAAACAAAAACTTTCAAAGCTTACTACCAATCTAGAGTATACTGTAGTGTCTCTGAGTTAATATAACCAATATAAATATATTATTATTTTCAAAACTTGTCGAATGCAAGTGCTTGTTTACTGTATTTTTCTAGCTTAAGAAGGGGAAAAATGGAGAAGGGGAAACTCTTTCTTTTAGATTATTCTTCCTGATTAATATTCATTCAAATTGTTGACGTCACCATTTTCTGGTGGGAACTCAAAACTTATATTTTCATATTGGGTTAATCCTTCACCATATGCTGAAGCAAACTGTTTTTAGCGATATCCTCTTGCAAGTTAGTAGGAGTGCTTGCTTAAACAAGCACGGTATAACATCACAGTGCACATACCCCTTCTCCTGCCCAGTCCATATAGTCAAGTGAGGCACGTCTGTCCAACCACCTTATTCCAGGAATTGCATACAGAAACAGATGTCTCTGAGTCGCACCTAAATTTGATCTCTCTTCCCATTCATCCTTTTTTTTCTGCAGTAACATCAACATCTATCAGTTTAGTGGCCACTTTGTCCTTTTGTTAGACTTGTAGTTGGTTAATTTTATGGTAGTTCTTTCATTTTCCTTTATGCTTCTTCAGATTATTAAAAGTCAGCACACTGCCATTAAAAGCACCTTCACACTGACCGGGAAAGACAACTTTGGTTTCAGGTTTCTACACTTAAACACTCCTTTAATGCTTATACAAACCACAGACAATGTTGTTCAGTGTCATTTCATGGTAACTGTATTCAACAACTAACAGGGGACCCAGCCACATTCAACAACTAACAGGGGACCCAGCCACATTCAACAAAAAACAGGGGACCCAGCCACATTCAACAAATAACAGGGGACCCAGCCACATTCAACAAATAACAGGGGACCCAGCCACATTCAACAACTAACAGGGGACCCAGCCACATTCAACAAATAACAGGGGACCCAGCCACATTCAACAAATAACAGGGGACCCAGCCACTCATAGCTTCCCATCCAGTTGCCACAACTTCCAGAGCTCCTGCTCCTTTTCATAGCGTGTCAAAATTTCTATCATAACTACTCTGAATTTCTCACATTTAACTTCTGAGGCTAGCAGTGACAGCTGTCTCACATTTGCTATGCTAAGGACGTATTTTATAAACCCAGTCTAATGTACTATTTTGGTTTTCATAGCTCATAAAGTCCATTCCCAGTTTGCCCTCCAAAACAGCAAGGAATCTACATTTTTTTCATTTTTGCCTTATTCTTCATTCCATCTAAATGCTGCCCAGTCTGATGTATTTGTTTTACTATCTCAAGTGCCTTATTCCACATCTTACATGCTTGCTGTGTAACAGTCTCAAAGGCTACCTGGTTTTCTTGTAGAAAATCCACCTTCTCCTTTGCAGAGACTTCCAGCCAATTCATGCAGACTGCACATGATACAGAGGACTTCCCCAGTGTGATTCATATGCAGACTCCATAACAGTCATGGCACTTGTTGCCTCTTACGCACATGATTCAGATGAGTTCCCCAATGCGATTTATATGCAGACCCCAAAACAGTCATGGCACTTGTTGCCATGTTATTACGCACATGATTCAGATTAGTTCCCCAATGTGATTCATATGCAGACCCCATAACAGTCATGGCACTTGTTGCCTCTTTACGCACATGATTCAGATGAGCTCCCCAGTGTGATTCATATGCGGACTCCATAACAGTCATGGCACTGGTTTGCCTGTTTACCCACATGATTCAGACGAGTTCCCTAATGTGATTCATATGCAGACGCCATAATAGTCATGGCACTTGTTGCCTCTTTACTCACATGATTCAGGTGAGTTCCCCAGTGCAATTCATATGCAGACTCCATAACACTTATGCTACTTGTTTACCTCTTTACGCATAAGATTCAGATGAGTTCCCCAGTGTGATTCATATGCTGACTCCATAACAGTCATGGCACTTGTTGCTTCTTTACACACATGATTCAGATGAGTTCCACAATGTGATTTAAATGCAGACTACATAACAGTCACGGCACTTCTTGCCTCTTTACGCACATGATTCAGATGAGTTCTCCAATGGGATTCTTATGCAGACCCCATAACAGTTATGACACTTGTTTACCTCTTTATGCACATGATTCAGATGAGTTCCCCAATGTGATTTGTATGCAGACCCCATAACAGTAATGCCACTTGCTTACCTCTTTACACACATGATACAGATGAGTTCCCCAATGTGATTCATATGCAGACCCCATAACAGTCATGGCACTTGTTTACACATATGATTCAGATGAGTTCCCCAATGTGATTCATATGCAGACCCCATAACAGTCATGGCACTTGTTTACACATATGATTCAGATGAGTTCCTCAATGTGATTCATATACAGACCCCATAACAGTCACGGCACTTGTTTGCCTGTTTACACATATGATTCAGATGAGTTCCACAATGTGATTCATATGCAGACTCCATAACAGTCACGGCACTTGTTTAACTCTTTATGCACATGATTCAGATGAGTTTTCAATGTGATTCGTATGCAAACTCCATAACAGTCATGGCACTTGTTTACCTGTTTACACATATGATTCAGATGAGTTCCACAATGTGATTCATATGCAGACTCCATAACAGTCACGGCACTTGTTTAACTCTTTATGCACATGATTCAGATGAGTTTTCAATGTGATTCGTATGCAGACCCCATAACAGTCATGGTACTTGTTTACCTCTTTATACACATGATTCAGATGAGTTCCCCAATGTGATTCGTATGCAGACCCCATAACAGTAATGGCACTTGCTTACCTCTTTACACAAATGATTCAGATGAGTTCCCCAATGTGATTCATATGCAGACCCCATAACAGTCATGGCACTTGTTTACACATATGATTCAGATGAGTTCCCCAATGTGATTCATATGCAGACCCCATAACAGTCATGGCACTTGTTTGCCTGTTTATACATATGATTCAGATGAGTTCCCCAATGTGATTCATATGCAGACCTCATAACAGACATGGCACTTGTTTACCTATTTACACATATGATTCAGATGAGTTCCCCAATGTGATAAATATGCAGACCCCATAACAGTCACGGCACTTGTTTACCTCTTTATGCACATGATTCAGATGAGTTCATATGCAGACTCCATAACAGTCACGGCACTTGTTTAACTCTTTATGCACATGATTCAGATGAGTTCCCCAATGTGATTCGTATGCAGACTCCATAACAGACATGGCACTTGTTTACCTGTTTACACATATGATTCAGATGAGTTCCCCAATGTGATTCATATGCAGACTCCATAACAGTCATGGCAATGTTTGCTTCTTTACTCAGTGGATGTGGAGCACAGTTACTCCTCCTTCTTCCAACTATCTTTTTCAGATTTCTGGTTGTAGCACCCAGTCCATTTTTCCTGTAACCAATGAACAGACCAATGTTAATGCCATATGTTTGAAATCTGTTAAGTTTGTACCTGCCAAATACTTGGGTTGTGAAAAAGGTTCTGCCCAGTTTATCAGCCTGGTTGATGAAAACAAATAAATGAATACATCTCAGACATAACTGCACAGTGACAATGCTGTAACTCGTATTGTTGTAAAGTTAAATGGGTTAACTTAATTTCATTAAATGACAAAGATTTAAAAGAACTTACAGTAGGGCTTCAGGAGCTACAGTTGCTCTTTGCCTTATCCAGCAATGTTACGATGTTCATGCACGCATGCAGATACATGGCAGTAACATGGTAATGCCATGCTCTGCCTTAATGAATTCTAACTTGGTTTTCACTCTTAGACTTTTATAGTTTGGAAGTGGGACAGTCTACTGCATATGGGACTGAATAATATGCTATTAAAAAGACCGAAAATACAGGACTAAATCATTAGTAAATAGAGTTAGGGGCCAAAGCACTATGCACAAGAATGACACAGGAACTTGCAGGACAACAGAAACATTTGATGTGGGAAAATTGTTGAAATGCAAAATAATGTAAAAGGCAAAAAAAAAAAAGGAAGTGTTCCCTGAATTTATGTTTTTGTGGTATCCATTGGGAAAAAGATGCTAAGGATGAAGCTTCCAGGTAACAGGAAAAGAGGAAGGCCTAAGATAAGGTTTATGGATGTGGTGAGAGAGGACATGCAGGTGGTGGGTGTGACAGAGCAAGATGCAGAGGACAGGAAGAAATGGAAACAGGTGATCCGCTGTGGCGACTCCTAACAGGAACAGCCGAAAGAAGATGATGATGGTATCCTCCTTGCATTATGTATATTAGTATGTTGTCAGACTCAGCAGAACTGATTTCACTCTAAACATAAGGGCAATGTTTTCCTTAAAATGGTTGCTGCTATACGGTACACATTTCTAGGTGGCCATAAACATTCCCATTGTCATACACTTTATAAATATTAACTTTGAGCCCATTTAAATGTTCAAGCCGTCAGTGAGTATTTCATTGATTTTAGTTATAGCTGTATGCATCCTTGCTGCTGTCACATAGTTTATCTGTTTGGTTTACTTTGTATTAAGGGTTCCTTCAGCCCCGACCTTTTCTGTTTTTCCATCTCCCTGCAGCTGTTCCCTCCTTTCTTGTCCCCCTGTCTACATTGCCATTTTCCCCTGCCTTTCACATGATAATGGCTGATTGAAACCCCTCTATTACTGCCATCTTTCATTCTAGGGTTGTCAGTTGCCTACTCTTTATAAGTTGTGATTCCTTCCTCCATGTTATTACTGCATGCTTATAAAACATGCTTATTAATTTAGGCTGACTGGTTGGTACTTTTGCATGAACTAATTCTAATTCATCATAGCCTTTGTTTAAACAGGATCAGTGTAATTGACTTGTACTTTGTTTACAGTTATTCTTCAGTTGTAATTATATTATCTTGCTTTAAATCTTAAGTTACATATGCACAACAACCCCCCCAAAACAAACATATACATGCCCAGGCACACACTGTCACACACACACACACACACACACACACACACACACACACACACACACACACACACACACACACACAATAACATACACAGAGACACACACATACCGACACACACACACACAAACACAGACACACACACACAGACACACACACACACACACACACACACACACACACACACACACTCAGACACACACACACACACACACACACACACACACACACACACACACACACAGACACACATAGACACACACTCACACACACACATATATGTAGACACACTCACACACGTACAGTACATACTTAGACACACTCTCACCCATGCACATAGACGCACACACACACAGATACACATACACACACATGCACACACATACGTAGACACACACTCACACACACAAAGACACACACACACACACACACACACACACACACACACACACACACACACACACACACACACACACACAGACACACACATAGACACAGACACACAAATACAGACACACACACACACACACACATTTATAAGTGTGAACTACAGTTGTAGAATGAATGATCTAGCAGTTGATAAACACTCCTGTTGCTTTATTTGCTTTGGTATTTTCTATGATGCCAGAAGACCTCTCTGCTTGTGTGACATTCACTGGCATTGTGAAATCACATTGAAGAAAAGCTCATAAAGACGCAGAAGCTGGAAAAGGAGTCTTCAGGATCTAAGCTTATAAAAACTATTTTTTTGTCAGTTTCCAATCCATTAAGATTATAGAATGAAAGACTCCCAGTGTTAGTTCTCCTGTACTCTTCAGGGTTGAAAGTTGAAAAAGATCATGGAACAAAAATATGATTTAGAGCTTCATCTTCCTGCATTGATTGTTATGGAAACTTCCATCCCTGCTTATGAGGACAGCATGCTTCCTACAACAGCTACTTATTCCCTTAACTTAGCCTCTGCTCAGTCCCTGGTTTGGATTCTCTTCACCCTTTTAGGAGAATACATGTCTTTCCCAACCCAGGATTGATTATATCTTTTTTATTTCTCTCTATTAGATACTTTGAGACCAAATTCTTAAGCAGGGTTCCAGTTCCAGCCATAGCTGACATCTTTGTCCATGCTTTCACTCCTAAAACGTTTACATGCTACAGTGCCATACTATGAAGTGTTGGAACCGGTAGCACCATGTTTTACAGATGGTTTTTCTACCATGGTCCTGTCCTTCTGATATTTTTCCCCTGGAGTCTATCTACTCAGTGTCTGCCTGTTAGGTGTCTTTCAGCCTGGTTTTGTTTGTACTGATTGTTGCTGGAACAGAGATCTGCATTTCTGATGCTGTTTGGGCAGGAATCTGTACCACAAGTGCTTGCTTTTTCAGACATCAGTTTATATGCCACCGTAGAAATCTGCTTTTGGTGGTGTAGCACACATCCCACCCCCAGTCACAGCAGTGCAGAGTACTGACTTACCCTCTATGGAAAACACTTCTTATTTTAGGCAGATGGCCATACATTCACTCTGTCACATGTAAGATGTTCTCTTCCTCCATTGAGCTCTATTTCTCCTCCTGTAGACCAAGTCTAGTACAAAAGAATATGGGATATTTCAGTGTCAGGGTTTCCAATAGCCAAGAAAACAACAAAGAGCTTTGTTGAGACCAAGCAGCTTGTTGATCTAGAATCAATTTTGGAGGTTTTCCTCCTTTCCCTCCTGAATGTCCCAAATTCATGGAAAGCATCAGCCTTATGTGAGAGAGAGAGAGAGAGAGAGAGAGACTGGGAATGTGATGTAGTCTCCTTTCCACAGAGGAAATATCAGTAGGCATGTAGAATGGAAGGATGGAAGAACAGTCATTCTGGATAGTCTCACTGTTGGTAGACACTGATAGAGATTTATTTAACTATATGTTATTGTACTTGGATACTGTGGGCCCAGTACCACAGAAAGTAGATGTATTTCCTTCCTTCCAAAGGCTGTTCCTTATAAAGACCCCCAAACCTGATTTCATAGGCCATGCTGTAGGTTTGACTAGGCCCTACTTGTCTGACACCTGACATTGATCACATATACATAGATTTTAGAGGTATGGATTTAAGAAACGCATAATCATGCCCTCCGCTTTGGCATTTTTGGTGAAATGCAGCACTTTGTGAATGATATGCTTGCCAGTTCCTATAAGAACACTTTTAAGCACCAGGCATCCATGCATGGCCAGTGCAATAGGCACCCTTCTAATCCATGTGTCATATGCTGTAGCAGATAGAGCTGCTAGGCTCCACTATCCTGTACATTCATATGCCAGCAGTCTTGACACTACCTCATCTTTTTGGTGAGGAAGTAAGAGCATCCTTACAGATGCTCATTTCAGTGGACCTTTGTTGTGTTGCTTGGTCCTAAGAGTGATAATTTATTAATGAAGGAGAAGGAGAAACCCTTACCAATGTGGGAGTCCTGGACTCAGTGGAGATCATAATTCTGTAGATGACCATAGACCATTAATGCAAGTTTCTCCAGGGCAGGCTTCTTCTACTGTTTCTCAGCAAAGACACTGGTTAGAGGCTGAAGCGCTTGGCATTTTCAGAGCAGCCACGGACAGCCCTTGGTCATTTAGCATCATCTCCAACTTTCACCCTGTGTAATCCAAGATAGAAGTGCTCAGAATGAGACGTTTCCTCCTTCTTTCAGCATAGTTCACCGTTACAATCAAGGCGAGAGCAAGGCACATGATATGACTATCTTTGTCAGATGTTCCCTCAAAAGGTTCCAAGCAGGGAAGAAAGTGAAGGTTCTTCTTAAAAAGAGCCATTCAGGATATCCAACATAACCAGCAAAGACTGATACTATTGCGTATTCTTTCCAGCATTAAATAAAAATGCAATACCTTTGTCTCTCCTTTCACTTGTTAATCTTTTAATCTTTCTTTCCATTGTTGAACAGAGGAGACTGGATACTCAGTTTATATATTTGTATCTTTGAGGTACTTATCTGTGTATAAAGATCAAGAAGCAGTCAGGGTGCTTCCTGATAGGAATTAGTCATTATCATTTTTTTAAACCTTTTCAGCATCACTTCCACTCCAGTGTGCATGTATGTTTGTTTATTTGTTCACAAGTGTAGACTGCTCACAACTGACAAAATTCAAGCTTGGCCCTTTGTGTTCACAAAGTACATGTGGTAGTAGCTACCTATAAGAATGTACAAGGAATAAAATTGTTTCCCAGTTTAGAGGAATGCTTCTTAACAGATGACAAACAAGACAGTTTTTTGGTGGTCCATGCTGTTCTATTCATGCCCTCCCTTTCAGCTAACCCTTGAGTCAGAGCATTAATGATAATCCCCGTTTCATTATTGATGTCACCTTACATCTGATCTTGTATGAGGATCTTACAGTGGACCTTCAGAATTCACAGGTAACAAAAAACAGCTAATTGAATTCTCCAGTCCAGAAGGAATTCCGTAGCTTGCTGGAAACATCTAAACTGATAGATGATCTATCCAGGCTTGTAGTATGAAAAACATTTGTTCTCCCCCACTGCAAAGTTGACCACTTGTGCATCATTCCTGGAATGGAAGGATTCTGCTGGACCACACAGTGCAGGATCTGTGGAACAATCAGGAAATGAAGCTCCATATCGAGTTTAGGAGGTGTTAATCTCCCCATACAAACTCTACAGAAGTGGATTCTGTATGACCACATTGTACTTTATTTGGAAACTGTGGCAGTAATATGGTATGTCAACAAGCAGGAAGGAACTCTTTCCTAGCTGTTGTGCAAGGAAGCTATGTGACTGGGTCTTCAGGTACAGACATTTTCTCTCTGCAGTCTACATAACAGGACAAGCCAGCTGTTTGACAGGCTCAGAGTGAGTCATCTGATCGGCAACCTGTACACCTCCGATTACAATGGCAAGTATCACAGATACTTTTTGATAATTCACCCTCCCCAGTATTCAGAATGCCCTGATACAGCCCTGGCCAAAGGTCTACTATATGCATTCTGTCCCATTTTCCCTGGAAATTAAGTATTTTACAGAGCCAGACAATTGAAGGCGAAAGTTATTTTTGGTATCAACATACTGGCCAAGGTGGATCTGGTTTCCCGTGCTTCATCGATTTCTCCTGATTGATTCCCTTCTTTGCACACACACACACACACACACACACACACACACACACACACACACACACACACACACACACACACACACACACACACACACACACACACACACTTTGGCTGACAGTTTATAAATGTCTGTTGACTCCTTCCTTCTGGAAGAGTCTATCTGTACCATGACACTCTCAAATTAGCTGTATGATCTCTTTAGTTCCACTGTGAGGCAAGGAAATTTACTGAGTACATTGTTTTTTATTCTTTATTTTTCATTGTGTCATTCCACTCAAGAGACGTATAGGGTCAAACAGATGAGTTTTTTTTTTGTGTGTGTGTTTATGTTAACAACTTTTATGCTCCCATGGCACAGATTTTTCAATATCTTTCAGAACTATCTGATTCAGGCCTTAGCTACTCATGCATCAGAATTCATTTGACAGCTATTTCAAACATTCATACAGTCCAAGACTGCAAGTCTTTTGTTTTTCTAAAGATTTGTAAAGCCTTTCTTCATGGCATCTTTCTTCTTCATCTTCCAGTTAGGGAGTTGCTTTCTTCTTAGGATATTTATTTTATGCTGGAGTAGCTGACTCCTCCTTTTGATTCTAATATTTCAGCAGAGTTAAAATTCTGTTACCTAATTATGAAAACATATCCATGCATCCACCATAGCTGACTTTTCACAAATAAAGGATTTCATGTAATAGTGTTGCTTCCTTCATATCTAAGGTAGCAACAGAGGATAATTTAAATCAGCCATTTTGCTTGCCACTCTTGTTCCGTCTTTATTTTAATTACATATTTTTGTGTTATGAAAAGTACTGCAAAACCTTACAAATTCATTTTGAAGTGCTCTGTTATTCCACAACACTTCATTGGATGATATATTTGTAGCAGCTGCCTGGTCATCCTTCAACACATTTGCAGAACATTACAGACTGGACATGGCAACTAGGTCATCTTTTCAGGCCACAGGCATAGGATCATGGGATCATTGGAGGTTACTAGGCTAATGGCCCTAGAACTTTTTAATCTAACCATTCATGCCCCAGTTTTCCCAATTATCAATGTCCATGGGCTAAAATGGCTTTGGTATATCCCTGTGCCCTAGGGCATCTACAAACTGCCCTTGTCTATAAGGACCATAGGCGACAAGCCGAGGTGAATTTGGTTGGATGCCCAGGATGCTTGAGTTGGGGACTCTGTTTCTTATAGGTGTTACAGTAGTGCCTGGCTCATTAACAACAGTTAATGGTACTCTGTAATGGTGGATCTGTGAGCAGAGCTCCGGCTGTGGGAAGTAACCCAGTATCTCCTTCCCTTCCATTTCACTTCTTTATTTGATAACTTTCACTTAGTCTGGGACTGGAAAGGCAGGAGGGAGCAGTGCATAGTGGACTTTCAGATGAATGGTTAGCAGCCAGGGAAGTTTATATGCCAAACATTCCTAACACTAGCAGTATTAGTCCTAGTGGTTCCTGCAGCAAAACATCTAGTTATAGAGCCAGAATTATTGTGAATACCCATAGCTTTTGTTTCAGATACCGCATACCTGCCAACACAAAACAGCATGTCATTGTATAAAACACACGTGCAAATCATAAAGAATGAAAAAAGTGGTTTTAGTTAATTTTTTTTAGCATTCTTTGATTCTGCTGCCGGTCAGCCATCATTTCTCACCTGGCCAATCGACTCAGACATTCTCCTTCACTAAGGTGAGGGTCGACTGGGAGGGACCATCATTTAGAGAACCATTAGAATGGTTCAAGGGCTTTCAGCTTGGCCCTACATTCCCAGTGAGCGTCTAATTTGCAGAGCCAAAGGGGGTCATTGAATGGACTGTCCGTACTGGTTATGCTTCACTTCTGCATTTCCAATAAGTAGCTCTGCCCCCATCCCTTAAGCAAAGAAAGTGGTTTCCCAATCTACACCAGAGAAAATTGCACTTCCATATGTGCTCCTCGAGTGCCAGGTACTTCCCCCATCCTCCTGGATAGACAAGGGGAACACATGCCTTCACTCCTCTCCTTCCTTGTCTGGCTGCTCAAGTGCTAGGGCTGCTAATCGAACTCATCACTTGGGTACATCCCTTACAGGTTATTATTTATTTATTATTTATTTATTTACATTTGCTGACCGGGAATGTCTGACTGGACGCAGGTCCATTTTCAGTTGAGGCCCAGGGAGAAAAGTTCCACAAATTAAAATATTACAGACATAGTTACAGATGAAGAATCCTAGCAATTAAAATATTACAAACATAGTTACAGATAAAAACATAGTGCATTCACTAGATAACTAGCATCTGTTCCATCCACAAAGTCATAGCAGATATTAACAACTGTTACAATAAGAAGTTACTGCCACATAATAAGTAGATAGGCATGGAAGTATTAGACCTTGCTGTAATCAAATGTAGTTTGTGGGGTGGAAGACAGGTAGAGGGTAGATGGAGTGGTATAAGTTAGAGGGGAGAGTTACAAGGGCATAGCCAGCATGTTTTTAAGTAAAGCTTTGAAGTGGGTGCATGATGGTACAGAGGTTATTGTGGGGGGGGGGGGTGTTCCATAATTTGGCTATAGCGCTGGAGAATAGTGCTTCTCCAGCAGTGTTATTGGCTATAGTAATGAAAGCTAAAAGAAGGAGTAGTGAGATACAGCATATTGCAAAGGGGCTGTAAGAAAAGAGTGGCAAGAAAGCAGGGCTGCTAAACAAGTATTTCTTAGCTTTCACAAAGAGAAAAGAGATCTGTCTAATCTAGGCAGTACATATTCCAGAGTAAGGGGATGATCCTCGTCCTTTAATAGAATTAAGGTTTCTCAAACATCTTCAAAAACTAAAGGTTCATAAGATTTTGAAGTTTCTTGTACACTGGAAGATGGGAGATGTGATTAATCTTCACAAAAGTGTGATATTATTGCAGTCTAGAAACTACTAACCTATATTTTTAAACTCTTTTTCCATTATTCCCTACTAACGACCACCACCCCTATGACCAGCCAGCTCTTCTACCTCCTGCACCTATGACCAAGCATCTCTTTGTTTCTTCTTATATTACTGAATTGTTTCTATATTTGAGTGTGTATTGGTGTATTTATGTTTGTGTGTGCGTGTGTGTGTGTGTGTGTGTGTGTGTGTGTGTGTGTGTGTGTGTTATCATGCTGATGAAAAAGTAGTTTCTAACCTGCAACACTGAAGCAGGACCAGCAGTGTTGGGCCCTTTGGCATGTTTATACTTATACAACACTTGTATAAATTCACAGCTACCATTCTGCTGGACTGCTTAGCAGGTTAGAACACCCATCACTGACCCTTCTTCTACTGCTGTACTCCTTGATCTCCACCAGATGGCAGTTTTGCAGTGGACAAAATCACCTTCCTCCCCCTGGGATGGCTGAAATGGCCTCAGTCACTTTTTGCCATCCCTCCTGTCTCAGCTAGTTTCACTGGCACTAGAGTCTGGTATTTGAACCCTAGTCACTAAGGCTGCAGTCACGAGCTCCACCTCTGGCAGAACATGACTTCAACTGTACAGATATCTTAGCTGTGAGAATCATGGTATCACTACTGAAGAACTGAATTTCAGTGTATCTGGATAATTGTGGGGCTGTCACCAAGGTTGTATGAATTAACACCAGGAGTCTCCTACCAGGAGGATATGATATAGTTCTTTGCATGTAATACCAAGCTATTGGTTCAGAAAGAAGCTACTGATGTGTTCTATTCAGGCCTGAGCAAGGGATTTGATGTAATACCATTCATCAGGATGGTGAATAATTTAGAAAGACCTACATATTTGGCCTAGTATAGTGGTGTGATGAAAATACTGACCAGACACAGATGGCCATAAAAAATGTCTGCATATTAATTTTTGATTTTTGGTAGCCTGACTATAGGTCTGTTGCAAGACCATTTTTAGCCCATACACAGGCCATAGGGCAGGACAAATAACACAGCAAATAAACAATTTGTATTTATGCATACACACATCTGAGTATTACAAGTAAGGATGGTGACCAGTCTTTGTAAGTTATATTGGAGATCTACAAGGGAATTTCTATAAACAAGAAATGATTAGCAAAATTAACCATATGAGCTAACTGTATGGTGTAAAAGTCCTGAAGTCAAAAGCTGGGTGTAATGAGGACTTTCAGTTAAGAATCGCTAGACAGGTGGAGACTAAAATAAGAAAACCTAGGACTACAGGATGAATGTCATTAGCAGCTTGTAACTTTAATCATTGGCACTGAACAGCCTGACTGTGGATAACATTCACTAATTCAAGAAGAGATTATTAAACCTAACTGCGTGGAGTACAAGTTCTGAAATCAGACGTTAGGTATTATAAAGACATTCCGTTAAGAATCACTTCGTTCAGTGCATCACTGTGGAGACTAGCAACTAGCAAAAGGGAACTGAAAAAAAGGAAGGATTCTAAGGTGAAAACATAGAAATACAAAATGTGAATGCAAGAAACAAAATGCAAAAATGTGAAAAGATGAAGTGAGGAGGCACAAATGTTACAGGTGCACAATCGTTCTTTGCAGATACTACCACAATCATGATTCTAAAGTATAAGGCATACAAAGGCTGACAAGTTCCAGTGAGTTCAGATCTTAGAAGCTTTCTTGTATGATTGCAGAAACTGCACTGAAAAATAGAGAGGCTTTGAAACTGGTTTAACTGTTGAATAGATAGAGGATGGTGCTCTCTGGCTGTAGAAATAAAAGGAGGGAGTCCATTTTACTGTTGAATTGTGCAACAAGGTGTCATTTATTGTAAAGCACTTATCAGAAAGGGAGACTGACAGCTGTTCAACAAAATCTTTCATAGAGTGCTGATAGAGCAGAATCATTTCACACAAAACCACTTTCCGTGCCAATGGACAGTTTTACTTTTCCCCACTCTTGTGGGATCATAGATACATTTAGGAAGTGTGGGGGGGTCACATGTGGGAGTGCATGGGGCTTATCCCCTGCAAGAAAAAAAAAAAAACTGACATTTTGCTGGAAACATTTTTCAGCAGTTGAGTTTTGCAGTACTGTCACTTGTTGAAATTTTCTTTGGCAGGTCAACATGAAAATGTCAAAAGCCCCAGCTGTCAGTTTTACATGATTCCAATGTCTTTCTTTTTCCTAAGCCTATGTGATTACAGTGAGTATATTTAAAGTATCAATGTCAAAGCCACATCTGTGTGTATGCGTGTGGAAGAAATTATCCGATGCAGAAACACTATTTTTAAGTGGTTCTTCAACTTTTCTTTTAACATGTATACACTTAGTGACTTAATCTGAGTATTTTGTGGGTCTTTCGGTGCAGTAGGTGATTTAACAAGTAGTTCATGTTGAGTGGTCCCTTATTGGGTGGTTCATTTGCTGAAATGCACTACATACAAAACAAGACAACAGTAAACAACAGCTCATTTAGAAGTTGATTCAACAAGGAAATAGAAGACATGAAGCATATCATTAAAGTGGGAAAAACGTACATTTCACTTGCCTTTTTGCTGCTAATTAGTGAGTTATAAGTTATGAGCTATAACCAAAGTAATTGCTGACTCAACCATACAGCTTAATTAGAATTCACACAAGTTAAAACTAAAATGTTAAATTAAATTAATTACAAATGAATTCATAGAAGTTAAATTAGAAGAAGCTAATCCATATAATCATCATCTTTGCAGCCCATAAGTTTTACTGCCATGACGTACACTGACATTCTGAGAAGGCACCGACTGATTTAATTGTTCTTATTCTAATGTTGGACTGCAGTGATAAGCACTTGACATATTTTGCTTACATAACATTAATGGCAGGTGTATCGTTGCCATTTTACTTTAAGATTTGACTGCTTCTTTTTACATTTATGTACTTGAATCCCTATTGAGCTGCTGCTGCTACACAGATCATTAGCCGGGCTTGACTTTGCTGCTTTTGCACTGCAGTGAATTGCAAGACTCAGCATGTTACCACAGCTTCCCAATTGTTTATAGCATTTTCTTTCTTGTTTTTACTTGATTTGTTTAATTTGTATAGCTTCATCTGTGTCATGCTTGATTTCCGAATGTTTTACTGCTTACCAACATTTCTTATAGGTTCATAGGTTCATACTAGGCTATCTGCCCTAGGGCATTTATAAGCCTAGCCAGAGTGTGTTTGGCTTTCGCCACCCATTTTAAATGAATTTTGCTATGCCCTTTTTCGAGGTTAGTATACTGTGCCTCTGTCTAACAGTGACACAGAAGTGATACCCGGGATAAACCTACGATCTCCCATCCACTCATCAAGATTTCTCTTGGAGAGTCAATGAGGGACTCTGCCTAACCTGGACTAGGATTCTATTCCAGAGTGAATGGAGCCTCTGGGTTATGAATCTGTCCCTCCAGCATGTCCTATTTATTTCAGTGCTGAGGTTCAAGTCTCGAGCGTGGCTCGATGGGATTTGGATTTTCTGAGGTGCAGCATGTCCATTAATTCCGGGTTGGACATGGCTTTATACGTCAGGCACAGATCGCCTCTGAGCAGGTGGTATGCCACTGAGTAGAGCTGGAGTTTCTTTAACCGGGCAGCATATGGCATCTGTTTGAGCCCTTTGATCCTCTTGGTGAGGTACTTTTGATAACCAGTTTAATTGTTTTCCAGGGCTGTATTACTGATTCAGAAAAACATTCACCCACTTTTCTACCTCTCTGTTTTTCCTTTCCTGTTTCATCTGCTGTTTTCCCAAGCTATGCGTTTTGTGTACGAGGCCTACTTGTGATTGTTTCATGAGGAGATGAGCCCCGCTACTCCTGTCCTGCCCTGTGCCATTTCACATGGGGTCTACATTTTAAGTTTACCTTCCCCTTACTATTTCAATGGCCCACCAGTTTAAACATATTTAAATACTAATGCCTTCTTTATCACATTATGCCTCTGTAACACTAGAAATCTCAGTTCCTATTGCTAAATCTACCTTTCTTCCATACTTATATGTTTGCTTTTATATCTTCCTTTCACCTTCTAATGAGTATAAAACTATGCCCTTTAAATTATTTCCTGTCTTTATCCAAGCCTAGCATTACAAGTTTCATTGCAGTGTTTCTTCCCAATGATTAGCCTTTCTGCTCTCCTCCGTAAACAGTCACCTGTTTTAGTCTCAGAAGCCCTAATTAGCTTCATATTCTATTTCATATCTTGACCTTCATTTACGTTGCTTTCTTCGTACACATTGCACGCATTCTTTTCTTCTCTTTGTATGTTCCTTTTAATTTGTTTGTTCCTGCTTCGTATTGGTTGTATGTATCTCTGAAGCAGTTTTCTTTTAACTGTTCAGTTATAGCCTCCTTGAGAATGATGCCTTTTCCAATTTTAGGAAGTACATTGGGTGAATGAAGGTGTTTAACTACCTGCCAGTTTCTGGTTTGTCCTAACTATGTAGCTTGTTGCTTTCTGACATAGTCGGCTTTATCATAGTAGGTGCTTATGCGTCATGTTTTATTCTCTGAGTTTATAAATAGTTGTGGGTTCTTTCTTCCATTCTGCCCATGACATATCTTTGTATTTTAATAGTTGTTTAATCCTGGTAAGCCATGGAGTTAACTTACCACGCAGTCTCAGTTTTTTGAATGGTAGAGTTTGTCCTTTATTGGTGAAATTAGAGTATAAAAAGTTGAAAGAGCTGTTATGGGGTCATTTCAGATGTTCTTCATACCACATTGCTGCAGTCCTAACACTTGGGTAGTCCGCTGTCCCAGTCGGCCCGAATACCAAAGTATATGGCTGACGTCGGTCAAGGCGCATTAGTCTGACGTCAGGACGTCAGGGTACAAATGCGCATGACCGACGTCATATCCCCAGTCTTTTTTGCCGCATGGTCCGATGCAGAAGTAGTTTTGCAAGTGCAGGTTGGCGTTCTGAGATTTTCCGAAGTCGGAGTTTCAGACCGAATCCAAGTTGGCTAAGTACCCCATTGGGGATTATTTTGGTTTTTTCTTGCCTCAGTATTTTACCGGATGTCAGAAAAAGTGAATAACTGTATTTCTTGTGGGAAACAGATACCTCATAGGGATTACCATACCTTGTGTATACCTTGCTTAGGGCCTGAGCACGACGTGGTTGGCTGTCGCTCTTGTGCTAGATTTAACAAACGCACTATAAAGAGAAGATTGGATTGTGCCAGGTTAGTTTTTGGGAAGCGGTGTAATTATAAAATGCCGTCGGATGCTCCGACGCCCGCTTCGCCAAAAATGCGCAAGGACAAAACAGCAAAGCCTAGGTTGGAAGAACCGTCCGTCCCGGACGTCGGTTCTTTAGAGGGCTCGGTGGAGCCAGGGGTTCAGCCAGAAATTTCTTTGGAATCCCAGGGAGAGACTTTATTACTGCAAGATGTGACCTCTCAGGAGGTAGGCCAGGCGGAAGGGGCATCTCAGGCAGCTGTTCTTCCTTCCCTTCCTAAGGTGGTTAGGCCCTCCCCTGCTGTTTCCAAGGCTTCTCCCAGGGGCAGGCCAGGTTTTGTTTCAGGAGTTACCCCTAGTTCTTCAGGGTCTGTACCTAAGAAGCATATGCTCAAGATGGCAGAAGATTTGATTACAATGATTAGAGGTTCTATGCCCCCTCCTGATAAGAGGCCTAGGGTGGAACCTGAGCTTGGGAGTTTTGAGCAGTGTTCGGATGCTTCTGAGTCTTCGGCTGAAGACTTGCAGGAGTATTCCCCTTACTCTGATTCTGATGTAGATGATTCTACTCCTTCTGCTTCTCCTCCTGAGGATTTTTCATTTTCAGAGACTCTTCATTCCATGAGGGAGCATTTTAAATGGGAAGGTCAGGATTTCTCTGATTCCAGGAAAAGGCTTAGGGAATTTTTGTTTCTACCCCAGCATAGGCCTTTAGCTATACCTCCTGTTCTAGATGTGGTAGAGGATGTTTTTGCAGAGGCTTCTCTGAACCCTGACTCTTTGCCTCCTGCTCCAGTTAAACCGGATAGATATTATAGGGTGCCTGAAGCTCATAAGTATCTTTTAAGAGTCCTAGGGCAGACCCAGAAACTGTTTCACAGGGGCCTAAAGGTGTTAAGGCTTCTGTTGTTAAAAATCCTGTTCCTCCAGATAAAGAGGCTAGGGCTTTGGATAGATGGGGAAAGAAAGTGTATACTTCTTCCACTTTGGCCATGAGAGCTTTGAATTGCCAGTTTCACATGTTGAAATACCAAAATTATCTCCTTTCACAATTAAAGTCTAAGGTAGATGCTTTGGCGGAAGGTATTGAGTGTAAAGAGTTGCAGGATTTAGTTCATGTTTCTGAACAGGTGGGTAAGCATTCTTTGCAATGTGGTTTTGATGCTGTGCAGGCCTCTTCGAGGGTGGCTGCCACTGGTTCGGTTCTTCGCAGGCACGCCTGGTTGAGGGATCAGAATTTAGCTGAGCATGTGAAAACAAGGATTTTAGATGCTCCTTTACAAACTGATGTGTTGTTTGGTTCGCCTGTGGAAGCAGTTCTAAAGAAAATGGAAGACAAGGCTAAGTCTATGCAGACTGTTAAAGATTTTTTGCAGGTTCAGCCTCCGAAGTTTAGTAGAAATTGGCCTACCAAGGGGCGGACATATCCTGCTTATGATTCCCAGTCTAGGGGTAGGTCTAGACGTGGTAGAGGCAGAGCTCAAGGTTCTTTTAGGCCTAGAACAGGGAGTTCACCTGCTCAGTCTTCTGGTGAGGGCAGGGGTCAGTCCTTTCGTAAACAGACACAATGACCTGCCTTTTCAGCTGCCAGAATCTTCTCGTCTGGCAGCACCTTTGGGAGGAAGGTTGGCACTTTTCAAAGAAAACTGGAGTTTAATTACCCAAGACAGATGGGTATTGGATATCATTCACCACGGTTACAGGTTTTATTTCCATACCTTGCCTCCTTTCAAAGGCATGCCAGACATTCCTCCTCAACAAAGGAAAGAGGCTCACAAGCAAATTTCTCTGTTGCTCCAAATAGGGGCCATTCAGCCGGTTCCTGTGCCAGAAAGGGGCCTAGGATTTTATTCTCGCCTGTTCCTAGTACCAAAAAAGGGGGACACGTGGAGACCAATTTTGGATCTGTCTATCCTCAACACTTATCTGGACATTCCCAAGTTCAAAATGTTGACGTTACAACAGCTTTTACCTCTGCTGGGCAAAGATCACTGGATGGTAACTTTGGATCTCAAGGAAGCTTACCTTCATGTTCCTATCAGACTAATTTGCAGGAAGTATCTGCGTTTTCGAGCTGGGAATTCTCATTATCAGTTCTCTGCATTGCCCTTTGGCTTATCTACTGCCCAGAGTATTCACAAAGGTTCTGGCTCCAGTGATAGCTTTCTTCAGGCTAAAAGGAATACAAATCTATCCTTATTTGGACGATTGCCTGATTCTGGCTCAAGGAAGGGACGTGCTTCTTCAGCATTTGGAATATGTGATAGCAGTGCTAAGATGCCTAGGGTATTCTGTGAACGAAATAAAGTCCAGTCTAGTACCCTCTCAAGACATGTGCTTTCTGGGTGTGAGACTGAATACAGCAACCCAGATGGCCTTTTTAACCCCGGACAAACAAAAGAATCTTTCTCTTTACTTCCATCAACTATCTCATCAGTCCGGGCTGACTGCAAGGACAGTCCTTCAAGCCTTAGGGTTCATGGCATCTTGTATTCTGGTACTTCCCAATGCCAAACTGCATATGAGGAAGCTACAATGGTATCTCAAAAATGTATGGACACAGCACTGCCAGGATTTGGACACTGTCACAGACAACACAACTGTCATGTGGTACATCAACAAACAAGGGGGAACACATTCTTATCCTCTATGCAGGCAAGCAATGATTTTGTGGGAGACTGCGTTAAGCTTGCAGCTGAATCTTCAAGCGAGGTTTCTGCCAGGAGCACAGAACTCCTTAGCAGATGTGTTAAGCAGGCAAATCATGGATCCCCACGAGTGGAAACTGGATCTTCATGTATTTCAGACATTGACAGTGTCATGGGGAACTCCAGACATAGATCTGTTCGCTTCTCCACTAAACCACCAGCTGCCAAAGTTTTGCACGAAAAGGTTTCATCACACAGCCTGGAAAGTGGATGCTCTTTCTTTCAGTTGGAAAAATCTTCATGTGTATGCCTTTCCACCTCTGCCTCTCCTCCCAAAGGTACTTCTAAAGGTCAGACAAGACAAGCCAAGGATGATTTTAATAGCTCCAGATTGGCCTCGGCAGCACTGGTACCCATTGCTGAGGAGTCTGGTAAGGAAGCCTCCATGGCCCTTACCTTTGATTCCACACCTATTGTCTCAGAAGGACGGGCATCTGCTCAATGTCAAGCTTCACTCTCTTCATCTAACAGCTTGGCATATTCTGTTTTGAACCATAGCAGGTCTCAGCTTCCTCAACAAGTTTTGAATGTGATTATGGAAGCCAGAAGACCTAGTACAAGGAAAGTGTACGCAGGAAAATGGAAGAGGTTTTTATTTTGGTGTGCAGCAAAGGATTTGGATGTTTCTGAGCCAAATTTGAGTGTGGCTCTTCAATATCTTACTGAGTTATTGGACAAAGGTTTGTCTTTCTCTTCCATTAAGATTCATGCTGCAGCAATTTCAGCTCACTATGATTGTGACCCACCATTGTTTTCTCATCCTTTGTTCAAGCAATTTCTTAGAGGGGCAAAGAATATAAGACCCCCACGTAGAGCTCCTACTCCTGCTTGGGACCTCAATTTTGTGTTGGAGAAACTCACTCTACAACCTTTTGAGCCTGCAGCTACTGCTGAATTGAAATATTTGTCATGGAAGACTGCTTTTTTGTTAGCCATTACATCTGCAAGAAGGGTGTCTGAATTGCAGGCCCTTATGGCGGTTGAGCCTTTCCTGATTTTTCATAAGGATAGGGTATCTTTACGTACTAATCCTTCCTTTATGCCTAAAGTGGTTTCTAGTGTGGCTTTAAACCAAACTATTCATTTGCCTACCTTTTATGCAGATCCCCAAAATAAGGGGGAAAAGATTTTGCACACTTTAGATGTACACAGGCAGTTGCGTTATTATTTAAGCAGGACTAAGGATTTTAGGCAGTCTCAGCAGTTGTTTGTTTCTTTTGCTTTGGGTTCTCAGGGCAAGCCTGTGTCAAAACAAACTATATCTAAGTGGATTGGGTTTTGCATTGCATTTTGTTATTCCCATCATGGCAAGGAGATTCCAGCTGGGATTAGGCCTCATTCCACTAGGGCTACTGCCACTTCAACAGCATTTCTAAGGGGGGTGGCAACTAAGGATATTTTGGAGGCAGCTACTTGGAGTTCAGTGCATACTTTCTCTAAGCATTACCACCTTCCTCTCTACTCTAAATCTAGGGCTGGTTTTGCCACGGCTATTTTGCAGGGCATGTTGTCAGCTCCTGCTTCCTTATGATTTGCCAGCCTCCCTTACCTCTGCTTTGGGATTCTACCCAAGTGTTAGGACTGCAGCAATGTGGTATGAAGAACATAGTACAGTTTTGTACCTACCATAAATGTAGATGTTCGAAGATCCACATTGCTGCAGTCCAATTTACCCTCCCTCCTTCCCCTCTGTGTTTAGGGGTGGTTGTGTGGGTGAGGTTATACTCTTGTCAATTTGTATATATTGTATATATATTTGGTGCAGGAGTGTGAGGTGTTTTTTGGTTTTAGCCTTATCTTTTTAGGGTCTTCTGACATCTGGGGCAAGAAAAGACTGAGGATATGACGTCGGTCATGCGCATTTGTACCCTGACGTCCTGACGTCAGACTAATGCGCCTTGACCGACGTCAGCCATATACTTTGGTATTCGGGCCGACTGGGACAGCGGACTACCCAAGTGTTAGGACTGCAGCAATGTGGATCTTCGAACATCTACATTTATGGTAGGTACAAAACTGTACTTTTCTGAAAGAATTTCAGTTTACTTTTTGTGGTTCTGTGGCCAGAATGTCTGCTGTAGATATCATAGGTTCATAAGTTGGTACTAGGCTATCAGCCCTAGGGCCTATACAAGCCTAGCCATAACAATTCCGTGGCTATTTCTTCCCACAGTATTTACTTCCCTGGATCCCTGTCTAGCAAGGCGACTAATGTGATTCCCAGGGTGAATTTCCTATTTCCCATCCAATCATCAAGGTTCCTTTTGAAGAGGACCACGTGATCCCCAGGGTGAATTTCCTATCTCCCATCCTATCATCAAGGTTCCTTTTGAAGAAGACCAAAGAGGCGCTCTGCTTGACATGTATGGGCAGTCTATTTCAGAGTCTGGGGAGTCTCTGGGTCAGGAACCTATCCCTCCAGCATGTTTTGTTCATTGTGATGACAAGGTTTAGATCCCTAGAGCATGTGTCTCTGAGGGATTGGGATTTCTTTAAGTGTAGCATGTCCAACAGCTCAGGGTTTGACATGGCCTTGTATGTTAAGCAAAGATCGCCTCTGAGTAGACGATATGTGACAGAGTATTGGTGGAGTTTTTTTTAGACGGTCAGCATAGGGCATCTGCTTTAGGCCTGTGATTCTTTTAGTGAGGTATTTATGTGGCCTTTCCAGTTGTTGCAGATGTCTTGAGAGGTACATATCAAATGGGGCATTGTATTCTATAATGGGTCTAATGAGGGATGAGTACAGTGGGACAATGACCTCCTTTTTTCTGGATGAAAAGTCCTTGGTGATGAGATGTGCCACATAGAAGGATTTCCTGACTGTTGTGGCAATGTGGTTATTGAGGGTGAGACCACTGTCCACCTATGTCCCTAAGTCTCTTATCACACTTTCCATGTTTAGTGTACTGCCACCTATGTGATAATTCACAGGTACATGTTTTTTCCCAAAGGGGATAACCATACATTTCATAGCATTGAGCTTGTGCCCATGGCTCTGGCACCAAGCATCTGTTTCTGTAAGATCCTTTTGTAGGATATCCACATCATTTGGGGATTCAGTAATGGCTCCCAGTTTGCAGTCATCTATGAACTTTGTTAGCCAGAGTCCCTTAGTGTTGACCTGTACTTCAGAGAAGTAGATGCCAAACAAGAGCGTTCCCAGGACTGAACCCTGAGGTACTCCACTTGTCACTTGTCACTTGTCTGGAGCTGGATTTGTAGTCAGCTACTTTTACAGTGTGGGTTCTATCAGTAAGCCAGTTGGCAACCCATCGAGTGATGTAAGGATTAATGCCCAGCTTAGTAAGTTTATCTATAATTCCAGAGTGGGGGATGGTGTCGAAGGCTTTGGCGAGGTCCAGATAGGCTGTGTGGACCACCTTACGGCTCTGGAGACTGACTCGAAGAAGTCCGTTAGGTTCAGGAGACAAGATTGGCCCTTCACAAGCCCAAACTGTGTGGGGTCCAGTGTTTGAAAGTTGCCAATGTCTTTGTTTATAAGTTCCACGATAATACATTCCATGGCCTTGGAGATCAAGCTCGTCAGACTGATGGGGCGGTAGTTCCTGGGATCCAAGATGGATCCCCCCTTATGGAGTGGGATAACTGTAGCTGTACGCCGCTCAATGGGCATGAAGCCTGAGGTGAGGCTATGATTAAACATGGCACTTAGGTGAGGTGCCAGTTCATTTTGTAGTTCATGTAGTACACAGCCTGGGATGTCGTCTGGTCCCATGGATGCAGTATTCTTAGCTTTGGAGAGTGCGTTTTTACCTGTGTGGCTGTTATTACCAGAATTTGGCAATCTTTCGGTATTGAGATGGGCCCTTTAGGGGGTGAGAGGGGGTGAAGTTTGCACTGAATCGATCTGCCAGGATATTGGCACTATCCTTGGGATCAGTATATTTAATGTCATTCTGTTGTAGCTCAGAGCAGATCTGAGCATTGCCATTTAGATTCTTGACATAGCTATAGAATGCCTTGTGGTTGTCTTTGGAATCTTTGGCAATTTTGTTTTTGTAACTAGATTTGGAGGATTTTATGGGGGATCTCAGCTTCTTACTGAGGCTGTTAAGGGAGTTTTTTGCATCCTGGGATTTTCCTCTTTTCTGCAACAGTTTCTTCCTTTTGTTGTAAAGTTTGTTTATGGCAAGGGACCACCAGATTGGCTTCCTTTTTTTGGAGGAGAGCGTCTTGGTTCTATTGGTGATGGCACGATTCACGCATGAGTGGATGTGCTCGTACAGTGCCTTAGTATAGAATTCAGCAGTCGAACTTTCAGTTTCCGTCTGCATGGGTGTCATGAAGTTTGTCACTTCTGACTTGAGTAGCATGAAGTTGGCTTTGGAGAAGTTTTTTACGGAGATTTACTTACTGGGGGGTGGGATGTGGATGTCAAGGGTGATTAGCTTATGGTCAGACCTGGCCAACGAGGGGGTGACCATAGGTGAGGAGCATCGATTTCCCATGTTGGTAGTGACTAGGTCTAGGATATTGGAGCCCCTGGTGGGACTAAGGATTATTTGATCCAGGGCGTTAGAATTTATGAATTCCAAGAACCGTTAGGCAAAGGTGTTGGTACACAAGTAGTATTCCCAGTTAATGGTAGGGTAGTTGAAATCACCCAGTATTAGGGTGTTTGGTTGTGTCTTAATATTTTCCAGTATGTTTAGAAAGGTGTAATGAGAATCTTGGGGCATGGTGGGGGATCTGTAGCAATCTACAATTTTGATTGCAGTCTTACCTAGTGTTAATTGCACCTGGTGAATTTCAGACGCATTGTGTTGGGCAACAAGCCTGGTGTTGTGAATATCCTTGGTAAATTTGGACACTCCTCCACCTTTAGTGTTTTGGTCCTGGTTTGGTGGCAGAAAAGTGTGGTAAGAGTTGTAGCCTGGTATTGCAGGGGTGCTCTCTGGATCCTTGAACCAGGTCTCAGTTACTGCACAGATATCAGTGTTCTCCATTTTTAGGAGTGCCTCGAGAGAGTGCATTTTGAGGTTTAGACTTCTAGGATTACCTACAGATTTTGCATGCTTATACCTGTTATGGTGGAGGTTTTGTCCTTTGAACTTTGCCTAAAAAAGGCAATATGGGGGTGGCAAGAGCCTTAGCCAGTAACCTGAATCCCAGGGGCGACAGGTGCAGACCATCTCTGGCAAAGCATTGTGGTCTGTCGATCATGTCGTCCCAGGCAGACAGATACTGTATCCCTTTTGAATGACACCAGAAGCTTAGCCAATTGTTGAATTCAATCATTTTGTCCTTATACTGTGGTATCATTCTGGGCGAAGGCAGGATGCTACTCAGGGCTAGGGTCATACCTGCCTGGGCCACATGATCCGAGAGCTCTTCTATGTCTCTTTTCATGTAGTCCAGAGAGGTATGTCTCAAGTCATTCACTCCAACATGCACAATGACAGAGTCATATTTGTACTTGTTGTGGAGTGACTTGAGTGCATGCGTTATGTGGCGGATCCTGGGACCTGACAGGCAGCTGACTATAATTTTCTCCTTGGTCAGCCTGGTGAGTGGGACATCAGTGTGCCTGACTATAGAGTCACCTATGACTAAAGTGTTGGGTACGTTGTCTTGCCTTAGGGGCTGTTGTTGGGTGGCACACTGGTGTTGTCAGCTATGTGACACTTTGGTAGTGATTGGTGTTTGTTTGCGTTTCAGCTTCGGAGGTCCTTGTTGCTTGGGCAGGTTACTGCTAAGGGCCTCCACATATGTGGGTTTAGTGTTGCTATGTGTGGCTGTTGGTGGTGTGGGTTTAGAAGAGCTATGTGTTGCTTGAGGTATAGTGTGGGTGTTAACCTTCTCTTCCTGACTCTCTTGCACAATCTTGGGCGGAGAGACTTTGCTTCCAGTTTAGCTATTTAAGTGCATCTCTCGCAGGTTATAGTGTTGGGTGGTAGGAGGAGAGGGTTTTCTGTGTACATGAGGCAATTGCTCTATTGCCCCATTATGCCCAGATTCACCAGGTGGACAGGAGAAATTACCGGACGCTGACCCTTGGACATGCCTGGTTTGGTGCTTTTTTTTTTTTTTTTTGTAAAGAAGAGCTGTTTTCCCTTACCTGCAAGGTACTTTGCAGTTATAGGCTGTTTAGTGGCTATGATTACTTTCTCCTTATTAACAAGGAGAGTTGAATGCTTGTATCAGTTTAAGACTTCTTAGTGCTTTCCAGCAGGTTCTAGAGCAAGTGCTAGTCACAGGGATGCTTAAAGGTAAGATGAAAAATGGTTTATCCTAAACACTGCAGTGTGCACTAGAGGAGTTAGATGTCAAAGTGGGTAACTTAAGTTTTACCTGTCTAAAAAGTTACGTTTTAGTGGAGCGTCACTATTTTTAAAACAGTAAGCTAGATTGAAAGTGGGTGGTCACTTTTGTATTCTGGTAATATGGAATACAGTAGGATGGCCAATAAATTTAAATAGTTGAAGTGGAGTGATTTCACTGGGGCACAGACATCTGAATATTGAGAGCCCAGGTAGAGATTATGAAACAGTAGTTATTAACATAGTTTGTAATTCCTCTAGGTTTACAGTTCTATAGGTCAAAGGACACTGTTGGATTCAAGTCAAATGGGCAAAATCATACTGTATCCAAAGAAGATAAGAGTCCGTATTTAATGGTGCTAAGAAATTTTGGCAAGAAACTTATAACCTTATGCGAGACTGTCTTAAGGGCCAGCCACTTAGCTTCTCTTTGCTTTCCACTGTGAACCCCTCAGGTACTGACGCCACCACCTTTATTAAGGTCTTTTTTTTTTGTAGCTGCACCCTGCCAACCTTTCAGTACCACACTCCTCGTGGTCACTTTTCTAATAACTCAAAGAGCCATATACCTAGAACTGCCTTATTCCCTGTTTCATTCCCAAATAAATTCTTCTAAATAAGTGCTTTGTCTTCTCCAGCAACTAAGAGATACCACTGCTCTTGTTTACTTCCACTGTACCCCCTCCTTCCTAAGTGAGCACTGGATTTGTAGCTAAACTTTCAAGGTGAAATAAAAAAAGTTATGTCCCACTGCATTTTACTTCCCTTAAAAAAGCATTGCTAGAATTCAGTGTTGCTGTAAATGCTCCCTATTAGATCTGTACCCGTGAGTCTCAGAATTATGAAAAACATGGAAATGAAAGAGAATAGCAAATGCTGACAGTCACTGTTTTCCTTTAAAGTTATTTATTGCAAGAGAGCTTGCATCTCCAAATGTCCTGCACCCTCACTACTTACACATACCGACTCCTGAGATTGCCATACCTCAGAAAAAAATGGAATATTCAGACACAGCTGTCCTGGACTTCATATATGTAAGTTCCCAGTTTTTATACATTCAGCCTTCCTATTCTCGGACTTGCATTTACAAGTCTCAGAATTTAAAACTGTTACTGTGCTATAACAGCAGTCCATAGCATTCTGTGGCATTCATAATAATATCTGAAGTTTAAGGCAATTCCAAAATAAAATAAGGTAAGGAGTACATCATAATGTGCTGGGTAACATATGCCATTCATATGATGAAAACAGCACTAATGGAAAAAACAACAGGTCCAGGTGTGCAGTGATTGAGTGCTATCTTGTTATTGGTGTTGCAAGAATCACTATGGACAATGCAGAAGTTATGTGGGGGAACTGAACACACTTGCTATGTTATTATTCCTGAAGAGATACCACTTTCATGAATAATAAAAGTATGGTATTTAATTGCTGTTGCATGTAGCTTCTGCATTTTAGTGTGGCTGTTTCCATTGCAAATTGGGTAGGTAGCCCCAGATTCTGACTTGTAGGCATAGCCCACCCCTCTGGTGCCTAGTAAGAGGGGTGTGACATATGCAGACATTTCATGAGGGTGGACACACTGCAACTACTGACACTTGACTGCTTGGGTATCCTTCTCCATATACAGGTAAATTCAGTGGTGAAAATCAAAGCTGTCATGAAGCCAGGAGGTTCATAAGTGCCCATGGTTTCACCCACTTCTGCATCTATACCTATATTGCCCAAACTGACTTTCTGGGCCTTCTTTACTTGCAGAAATGGCCAACAGTGGAAAGTGCAGAACTCTACACTGCTGAAGCCAGTGCTCCCAGCTAGTACAAAAGAGGGGTTTTGCCATTTTCTGGACACATGGATGAGAATTTCAACCACAAGTGATTAAGACATGGAATCGAACCAGAAGTCCCTTGACAGAGCCAAACGGAAGCAGTCATTGAGGCAAGAAAACACAACAAGTGTCTTCTTCTGGAAGGCCTCCACCACCACAGTAGGCACTCTAGTAAAAAAGCTGAGTGAAGAGTACAGCTTAAGCAGCAATACTTTGAACTCGGAGGGGGGCCTTAGTTAAGTGAATTGAAGGGACCTCAGACACTGATGTGCTATTAATTGAACTCTTGTCACCTGGGACACAGTTGGGGGTTTATCAAGCTATCACAAACTCAGAGAAATGGTTTCCTTCAGCTGGTCCTATAAGGTTGTTAAAACTACTGTGGTGATGCAGTTGAGACATGTCTGCTAAAAGACTTCACTGACAGAGCTCGGGGGCAAGACAGCCTGACACTTGGGATCCTGTGAATGGGCTCCTTCTTCTTCTTCTTGGGGTACTGGGAAGGACTAGGGGTACTGGGAAGGACTAGAAGAAAAGGAAGAAGGTGGGGCACATATAAAGACCGTCTGCAGTATTATTACTTGTTTTCAGTTGTAGGTTTTCTAGCAGATCCTGGAAAGCCCACCCAAGTAGGATCATAATACAGAAGAGGGCATCTAGAATGACTTGCCTTAGCACATCCCTGAACTTGCAGAACCAGAACCATGGCCTTTGGTACATAGGTGATTGTGCTGCTCTAGTTATTGCACTGAAGGTATCTGTCTTAGAATATGCTATGTGAAAGCCCACTGAGAAATCCACTGTAAGGGTCACTTTCTCACTGGTACTTACCCCTGGTATCGGGGAGCTATATCAATGTTTTCCAGAGCCTGGTCCAAGAAGAAGGATAGGAACTGTGGCAGGCATCTTACTTTATTTGATGGCTGGTGAACTTTGTAAGCATCCTTTGCTTATATTTATTTTATTTTTTTTCTCTGTGAGAACAAGAATATAGGGGCTAATATGGCTGGTATTGATCCAACATATCATTCAGTGTTGTGTCTTCTAACTTTTATCTTGTCCATCACAAAAGGTACTGCAAGCACCATTTTACTATATGCCTGCATCATTGTTATTTGTACGCACTTGTGAATGGGCTTTTAACTGGAACCTAGGCTATACTGTACTACACATTCTGCTTGCTGATGGTGGCATTTGTTCCCCTTACGGCCAGTTTAAATCACCCGTCTCTACCTTATATTCTCCTAGTTGCCTGATGCTTTTGTATAATTGTGTTCTTGTCCACTGTCTTGCTTCCCTTGGCATTACTTCATTGTTGACTTTGTCTTCACCCATCTACCACAGGCTCACATCATATTACAAGCATTTTTGTGACATTAGCTCACGTTGTGGCTGGTGGGGATGATGCTAGCATGAGACAAAATGTCTCATTATACAGGAGCATTCATTCTCATCAGGGCAGTGGTAGTATGCATTGATGGGATGAACCATGGCTTCCCACACACCAGTATTAGGTATTAGATATTGTCAACCTTTGTGAGGGCAGTACAAACATGGTCACAACAGCTAGTACTTTGATAGGCACATTGGAACAGTCTTTGGTTTCTTACATTTCTATGAGCTGTGCAGTGCATTTAGGTGCTTAGATAGTTGTCTTGTTTCTTGCTGTTTTCATGTAGAATTTATGAACTTATAACTGTTGCAACATAGTGATTGCTGAGCCAGGGGAACATACTGATGAAAACAGAGGAGGTTGTGTTACACTTAGCAGACACACACATTATTATTCTAGTAATTAATACAAATCATCTGCTGTTGGATGCTATACCAGGGCCACTGTCCCTGATGTATACCAGGACCACTTCCTTGATCTGTACCAGGACCACTTCCTTGATCTGTACCAGGACCACTTCCCTGATGAATACCAGGGCTACTTTCCCTGTTGTATACCAGGGCCACTGCCCCTGATCTATACCAGGGCCACTTCCCTGATAAGGTCAGATTCCTAACGCCTGAGTTGAAAGAGGAAGCACAGAGTCTCCAGGGAGTGATGAGGATAGGCAAAAGGTCTTTGTGAAAGGAGAAGTTTTGAGATAATTCTGAAGCCAAATAGGTAGATGTAAAGGCAATTATTCTCCATGCTGAAGAAAGTCTTGTGGAGTTATTTGATATATCTGTTTATCTGGATAAAGAGACTAAGGTTTTATAAGTGCTGTTTTTTTCTGGATCACAGTGGGGGTGAAGCACCTTATTCTTGGTGACTATTGTAGAAAGTCTAAATTGGAATGCTGATTTTGTTTTCTGTTTCTTTTATTTCCCACATTTTTGCAGAAACCTGAACTTTCATTTTTCAATTATAATTAAACCCATTTCAGTCTGAAGAACCATTAATGGCTGATATTTTCAAACTACATGGTATCCTTCTTCTGACAAAGTCCATGAGACTGCATGATGATTATGTCTGTAAAATAAAGGTGTTTTTGCCAGCAGATATCTGGATGTTCCTAGTTGTAAGCTGGCATACTGCATTTATTATCCTGGTGTCACCTGATACAGCATGGCTAGTTTATATAGGATAGAAGAAATGTACAGAGGTAGTTCTCAGTATTATCTAATATTTTATTTACCCTTTTTTGACCACATTAGTCCCATTAGGCAGTAAGCCTGTTTTCAGTAGAGACCTGAGGTGGTATTTATACTACCAAGAGAAATTTGGCCAGGGCATCAGGTAACTTTCCTTACTCTTTGGAGCTGTTAGATGGTACCAGAGGACTTCTACAACAGCAAGGAAGAGGCCTGAGGAAATGCATCTAATATCTCTTCATCGACCTGTTGTCAGCTGAAGCGAACCTCCATGAATGATTGTTGCATCAACATTTTTCTCACAGTAAGTAACTAGTCGGCCTACATAACGATCAGATAAAAACAGAAAAATGTAAAACACACCCTGGTGGGGGGCTATGCCCCCCACACCTTCCGATGCTCCCACACCCCCTAACTAAATATACCAACTCCGAGATCACACTACAGTGAGGAAAAGGGGAAATTTCCGAAGATGGTCCACTGGTTACTTAACCATGCAAAAAAATTCACTGTAACAATTGTTCACAGAGTTTCGCTTTCGCTGAAAATGGGTTGATGAAGCGGTATTCAATGTATTTACATTTCGCTGATATAATATAGACCTGGAGGAGGAGGAGAGAAAAGCTATGGAAAAGCTATGGAGAGTTTGGAAGTGGAAAGTGAGAATCTGGAGAAGAATTTGTTCAATATAGAGCTTCAGAATGTAAACAAATATTCCTGTGTGGCAGATGTTACAAAATATTTATTTATTTATTTACATTTGTTTACCGGGAAAGTCAGACTGAGCCAGAATTCCAATTTCAGCAGAGGACCGGGGAGATAAGCTCCACAGAAATACAAGCAATATACAATAATTAGATAGTACAATAGTATACATACAGTAAGATGCAGAATACACATCTTCTACTTAGCCAGTACAAAGTAGTATTCAATACAGTTTTCTAGTAGGTACAGGTTCAAAAAAAAAAAAAAAACAAGCATTTCAGTGAAGATCATTGTGAGAAAAAATAAAGTTAGTAGTGTGTACATATCTCCATGGAGAAGGAAGTAAGCAAGTCTGTTGAAGTGGTGCAGATGACAGAACTGACATCAGGACATCTGGCAGATGATGTTCTGTTAAAACTAATCGAGCAGGATGATCCAGGTGATAGTGCTGCTGTTTCATGGCGTAAGATGGCAGATAACTTTTTCAGAAGTGCTGAGAATGGTAATGTGGAAAAGGAACTAGGTGATGTGTCAGCAGAAAATGCAACAGTTAAAACTTATGCAGCAGTGACTGAAAGTAAGAGGAAATCAGCAACAAATTGTGAAGGCGTCTATTTTTGGGAGCAGATAAAGCAGTAACTAAAACATATGTAGCAGTGACAGCAGGCAAAAAAAGTAACCAACTGTAAGTAAAAGTTTTTAAAAAGAAGAAAACACCAACTGTGAGAATAAGAACAAAAAACAACACTGTAATAGAAATATATTTTGTATGGGACAACTTGTTAAACATTCTGGGTTTTAAAGCTCAAGAAATCAGGTCTTTTATACATACTGGGACAGAGACTTTTTATGACTTAACATTTGAAACTGATGTAGTGATGATCTGGAACTGAGTAACAAAAAGAAGGACATTTATTCATGGAACAAAAATATTGTTTTCTGGTAGTAACTTAAATGTTAAAAAAATATCACTTTGCACATTAGAACTGATGAACTAGAAGAAGACAATCTTAATCATGCATGGCCTGTGTGAAAATGTTGATAATATTGTGAAGGCTAGACATGAGAGAAATTCATGGAATGCAGGGTGGAGGTTGGAAGCTGTTTTGAAAAAAAAATGGGAAACACATGCCAAGTGTTATTTTTGTGGTTGGTCATAGATGAACATAATGGCATGCTGGCCAGCCTAAATCATGTTTCTTTTGTGGGGACTTTTTTCATTTAATTAATGATTGTGACAAGGTACAATGTAACCAGGGGCAGCTCGTGCTATATGACTGCAGCTCTCCCACCTAAAAAACAAATAAAAATAGAACAGAGAAACATAAAATCAAAAACTGTAAATTCCCAGAAGTGTACGCATGCACACACGCTCTCAGACTGCTTTCTCAGCAGTCTAGATAGGGGGAAAGGCATCTGAGCCCCAAGATGCCCAGCAGTCTGTGTGGCGGTGACATCATGAAATGGAGGCACTCCAGACTGCAGCAGCAGCAGGCAGGACCAATTGCAGATTTGGGATGGACCAGTTGCACAAGGAATACTGGCAAAGGGGCTGTTCAGATATCAGCAACAAGGTAAGCAGTGTTTGTGTGTGTGTGTGTGTGTGTGTGTGTGTGTGTGTGTGTGTGTGTGTGTGTGAAATGCCCCATTTGCTATATACTGGTGGCTAGAGCAGACTCATGGTGGTGTGGTAGGGAATACCTAAGGCTTGAACCCTGTACCTTGTATGCAGGTGTTAAGGGCCTGAATTCCCTACCCACCACCATTTGTAAAAAAATTTGCAGATTTTTGCCTCATATTTGATTTGTTCTGTTCCTCATAATATCTGTGGTTTCTAAATGTTTAAATGCTTGATATTTGATGGTGCAGTGGTAGCATTGTTGCCTCACAGCTGCAGGTTCTCAGGTATGATTCTTGGCTGGGGTGCCTTCTGTATGGGGTCTGCATCTTCTCCCTGTGTTTGTGTGGGTTTGCTTTTGAGTCCTCCCATGTAACAAAGACATGTCTGCATTATGTCTTCTTGGGCCTCTGCTGAAATCTGTTTTTTGATTCCAAGTCAGACTGTCCTGGTTAACAAATGTTAAATAAAATTGGTAGGCATTTGAATTTCAGACTTCAGGTTTCTGAATGTGTAATTCCTTACATATTTGATGGTGCAGTGGTAGCATTGTTGCCTCACAGCTATAGGTTTTCTGGTTTGATTCTTAGCTGGGGTGCCTTCTGTGTGGAGTCTGCATCTCCTCCCTGTGTTTGCGTGGATTTGCTCTGGTGTCCTGCCATTTTACAAAGACATGTGTCTGCAGTGTTTCTCCCTGGGCCTCTGCTGAAAATTGTTTTTGTTCTGTCAGAAGTAAAATTGACAGGCATTTGAATTTCAGACTTCATATTCTTCAGAAAATACATAGTAACACAACCTTTTATTCTAGCAATTTTCTAAGTTTATAAGATGAATATTTGAAATTTGTCCCTATTTTTGGGACTGTATTCCCCCATTATTGGCTTTGTCCAGGTTTTTGTGCTAAGGTTGACAGCTATGGCAAGAACTGAATTCACTGAATATGTTTGAGGGCTGTATTCCCTCATTACTGGGTTTGTCCAGGTGTTTTGTACTAAGAGGTTGACAGCTATGGTGAGAACTGAATTCACTAAATGATAGCCATTTAAGTTTCAGTCTTCCTGTCTTTTACAAAGCAGCTGATTTGGCATAGTGGTATGTTGCTCTGACTGTTTTGCACAGGGACCTTGGCAGTAAAATGTATGGTGGTAACACAGCATTTTATTCTAGCAACTTTCCAAGATTATACAAGCAATGTTTAATGTGTCCTTGGTTTTTGGGCTTTTGACCCCCTCCAATAAATTTTGGCTTTTTCCAGATTTCTTTTGCTGCGAAGTTGAGATGCAGTTGAGTATTGAGTAGATTTTACAAGGAGCTGAGAGCTGCAGGGGAAGAGAAGTTTAGTGCTGCTTATGCTGAGTCAGCTTGCATGGTTAATAGCACAACAGGTTGTGTACTTGCTTTTGATGCAGTAGGCTGTGGGTTCTACTCCCACAAGGGGTGGATGCTGCCGTACTGAGAATGTCCTCCTTGGTGAAGATACTAACTATGAGTCTGTTATCAGTTTGCCATCCATTTCCTCTTGCAATATTACTAGCTTATCATTTTTTTAATGTAATATAGGCAACTTATTCCTCAGGGGCAACAGACACTTTATTTTTGATGAAACCATGAAATATAAAGGTGTTTGCTAACAGCAACCTCTTCATTAGTTACATATTTCTTTAATGTGAAATTATTTAGATGACTTTTACTTCTTTAGAGATTGTGCATATTTGCTGATAATGGACTGTAGAATTGTGCATATTTACTGATAATGGACTGTAGAATTGTGCATATTTACTGATAATGGTGGACTGTAGCATTGTGCATATTTACTGATAATGGTGGACTGTAGAATTGTGCATATTTACTGATAATGGTGGACTGTAGAAGTTTGAGTAGACTTTTATGATGGAAATGTTCTGAACTGGGCAGTTTTGTCATTATGGATGTATGCATTTTGTTTCATTGCTTACTGGAAAAATGTTCAAAACAAATTTAAAACGCCCTCTAACAACTGTACTGTATTGTACAAGGAATATAATTTAGTACAATCAGAAAGGTGTATCAAAGAGCACATGTATGTTTCATATGCAAGGGGCCTATGATATGAAAACAGCCCAGAATTAATCTTTATCTGCCACTGGCAAAATGTATTTTCTTTGAATGTGGGTTTCAATGCTGTTTCAATGAATGCGAGTTTCAAGGGCAGAGAAGTTTTAATGCTAAGTCTGTTTTCATTGTGAGACTGCATTGCTTTATTTAGCAGATGTCTTAGTGTTTGTGCTGTAAAATGCAAAATAAAACTTTCAAATGAAGTCCAAATCATCATAGAAGTAAAGCAGAATGCACATAAGTGTTTATGGTGAAACAGAAGAAAAGATGGCAGGACACTGCTGCTGCTCGGTAAAACTTTTAATAAAAACTTTAAAACAAGTGAACGAAGTAATCCAAATGCAGACAAAATGAAAAGGGTTAGCGCTTCTTATTTTTGGTTTGACTGAGTTTCACCCTTCATAACTTTCAGACCATTGCATAAACAGATTTATTGCATTAACAGGTTGAGAGATACATGCAAATAAACTGCTTTATAGAATTAGGCATAGCCAACCTGTCAACTGTCCCCGATTTTGGCTCAAAATGTTGCTCTTCCCCCTAATAATCTTTCCGCAAAATAGCAATTTTGGAAGAAAACATGGAGGGTTTACAATTAAGAAATAACTGTAATAATCAAAATTATATATTACTTTTATTTCAGAAATGCATGTAGATTCTTTTATTTTGTCAGCTGCTCAAGTTAGCAGTACTAATATTAAAGTGTCCCTTCTTTGACAGGTTCCCAGCTGTATTGTGTGGCTATTTTATATTTTTGCATCACATTTTTGGTCCATTTTTCATAAAATTGTGGGGTTTTTTTGGCAAATTAGTGACAAATCATTAATGACTGAAGTTAGAAAATAATGACAGACATCTGAGTTTCAGATTTCATACCCTTCAGAAAATTCATACTAATACAAGACCTATTCTATTATCTTTCTAAGTTTATAAGAGCAGTATTTAAAAATTGTCCTTATTTTTGGGCCTTTGTCCCACTTCTGTGTATGGCTTTGTCCAGATTTCTTGCTCTGAGGTTGAGAGGTATGGCAAATGTGTCAGGACCATCACAGTCAGCCAGAGACATTTCAAATTGTGACATACTTGTTGCACCCCACTCCCCCATGTAGTGACTCTGGATGTGTACAAGCAAGGCAAGGAGTAGTTATGCAGTGTAAATGTGCAGAGTGTCCCCCCATCCAAGGTAGACACAAGTACTACAGTGGCTTTTCATCTGTCCTTGATTTTGCAGAATGGTCTGGTTTCTGTCATATTTTTGTACTGTTGATGTATGCTTATTACTCAGAAAGTGCCTGTTGCTCTGTGTTTAAGTAGCAATGCTTTAATGACCATAAGGTAAGCTTGTCTGAGATTGTAAGATGCAAGTAAGCTTTAATAAGGATACTGTTAAAGAATTGCCAACATTGAAAGCCTTTCTGTTGTTGCCATGCAGAGAATACTTAACTAGATAATGTATAAGCCTTGAGTATTGAAGGACAGGATAATCATACCTCTCAACCTGGAAGCATCAAAAATCTGGACAAGGCCCATGAAAAATAGGTACAAATCTGTACGCTGATTAACATCTAATTTGCATACATAATTATGTAGCCCCACCCACTCCAATGGAACTGTGGGATACCAACTTTCAAACGCAAACTGAAGAACAGACCACCAAAATATGGCACCGCACCAGAGTCCCCTGCAGCCATTCCAATGTCCCATTACCTGGCGATGTCTCCCCATTTACCATAAACACTAATGTGTGCATACCGCTTTACTTCTACAATGATTATTTGGATTTTATTTTTACATTTTGCAGCACAACAACATATAACACACTAACAGACATCTGCTAAACAAAGCAATACTGTCTCACAATGAACATAGACTTGGCATTAAAACTTCTCTGCCCTTGAAACTCACATTCATTGAAATAGCGTTGAAACCCACACACCACATCCACAAAAAAATGCATCTGGCCAGTGATGGATAAAGATTACCTGTGGGCTGTTTTCAAATCATTGGCCCCTTGCACATGAAAAACACATGTGTTCTTTGATGCATCTTCCTGATTGAATTATATTATATTCCTTATATAATACAGCATACTTAGAGCGAGTTTTAAATTTATTGAACATTTTCCAGGAAGCAATGACACAAACTGCATGAACCAATAATCTACTCACCATATAGACATTGTGTGTTCTTTAATTCAGCTTCCTGATGGTGTTTAAATGAGTATAATTATTATTATTTACATTTTCAGCAGAATTTGAATCAATAGGTTTGAAACAACTGCAGCTGAATTCAAATAACTAGGCAAAAGAGAAACCCAATATGACAATAACCCATCTCAAACAATATTTAAGGAGTCACTTTGCTCATTTTTTGTGTCATACTGAGTGGCATAGTGTTCCTGATTAAAAAAAAAAAACACGCCGAGCTAAATGTCCATTCGTCTGCACACACGTCATGATCGCATTGTTTGGAGATTATAAATGTGAGATGAGCTCACTATTGCTGTAAAACTGGAACAGTGTACTAAAGTCTGCATAAGGCGGTATAACCCATAGTTCTTATGTCAAAGCAATTTGACAGTGCATCTAAGAATAAAAGGTGAAAATGACATGTACATAATTGTGCAACTGTTCTCTGATCCACTGCAGCTGTATTTAGTTTGACAGTTAAAGGATAATTAAGGCTATGGGCTGTTAAGCTGCGTCCTCTGGTCCAGGGTTGGATTCTCTCAGCCTCCATTTGCCTAACCAGATAATGTCTGAGTGGATCAGTGGTCCACCCCAATTAACAAATGAAGAATCAAAATGATATCCAAAAACAGGATGTGACATACAAGACATCAGTACATAAATGCAGTTAGAAAGGCACATCAGAAAATGAGCCCATGTCAAGTCATGATAATCTGAAAATGAGGCAAGAAGTGCATGTGCTAATAGAGCCCATGTAACAACACTTGTAAAACAAAGGGTTATGCTTTTAGAGTACGTGCTACCACTTTAAAAATAACCATAGCTGAAATACATGCTCATTTCTACAATACAGAAAACCAGCACATTATGAGTATATATTATGTAGTTCAGCATGATACTGCAGAAATATACATTTAACAATCACACTGAATTAGAGAAGTAAACAAGTGTTAGCACAGATCTAACCTAAAGTAAGACCTGTACACCGTACACTTACCTTAATGCTGAGCCTGTAGTAGCAGAACATTCATTATATTTAAAATTCCACAGACGCGAATGAGGAAAAAAGCAGCAATCGCGGAAGCTATGTGCATTGATGCAAGGACGCACAGACGCAAAGGCCAAAGGGTGTTGGTTTTCTTAAAGATGAATGAACACCATTAAACAAGAAATATAATTTGTGTTTGATGCCTTTGTCATTCGGAACTCACTCACACACTATTAATACTCTTGTCTTGTTATCTTAGAAATAAACAATAGAACAGAGAACACTGCACTGAAATGCTGCTGGCGAATCTAGGTAGGCAGGAAGGGAAAACATTATGATCTCCTCGTTGCTGCTTCCAGCTCAAAAAAGCCACGGCAAGAATGAGTGAGCAGAAGAATGGGTGCTGTATTGTGGTTGTTGTGGGTTGTAAATGAGAGTAGAGTGCTATTTTTTTTTTTTTGTTTAGTATGACTTGTTCAATGCCATTTTGTGGCAGTTTTGTTTGCTTTGCTGAGTTACATTAAGTGTCGGAGTACGGTACACATACACACACTCATACCTGAAGGAGAAGTTCCTTCCCTCCATGAAGCCCAGGTCAGTTGATAATCCACAGCAGCTGTTTCCTTAGCTCTGAGACTGCAGTAGTACCCATAAGTTCCTGCTCGATCATTTCTTTAGCTCTGCAACAGTACTATCCTTAAGTTTCCGCTCGAGCTCGCCTCGCAGACCATTCAAACAGAAGGAGGCAGCCAGCTGGAAATGCAGCTGCATGTGAGCCCTTGAGCTCAATTCCGACAAGCTGCCGGAGCTGACGTCATCGCGCACGTGATGACGTCAGCAAAAAAGTGGAAAAAAATAAATAAAAAAAAAAAAGCTGGGAAAAAGTCGGAAATTAAGGGGTGCCACTCGGGAATCGTGGCACCCCATTATTTGACCCCAAAACTCGGTAAAAAACGATTAATTTGGTACGGTTGGGAGGTATAGTACATATGATACATAAAAACTTAGATATAAATGTAAGTATATACAATAAAAATCCAAATAAAAGTACAAGTATATAAATAATCCATCAAACCAATACAAAACCTTTCACAACTTAGCTGCCCTCATTTTTAACACAGGGTTAATAGAAATATGGTCATTGAGACCTGGGTTTTGCATAGCATCCAACCTAAGCTGCCAGAGGAGTTCCTTATATTCAATCGTATTTTTCCAGAGTCCACCCCTGGCATTCACTGGAACTATTTCTAAAATGCCAAAAACAAATTTTGTAAACCCTTCACATGCACAAGAATGTCTATATAGCACATTCTTATGATTGCCTCTTTTTATGTCACACAGATGTTCATAAATTCTTTTAGACAATTTTCTCTCTGTTTTCCCCTACGTAAAATGAGTGGCAAACATTACAGAGGGCCAAGTATACAAGACCAGCAGTGCTGTAATCCCCTTATCTAAAGGTAACTCTTGTTTTTCAAAAGACTAACCTTGTACATCAATTTATCCCTTTGAGACTTTTACAGTCCACTGGGGTTTGTTATATTCTTTTAACCATTTCCTAAATGCTCTTATGGGAATCTAGGATATAATCAACCTATATTAATGAATTTATAGTTATGTACTTTAGTCAACAGCTGAAATATGAGTAAAGACTATAGACTGCACTAGTTAATATCTGTAGAACAGTTATATATTGAGAAGGAATGCAGATAAGTCTTGAGAATCATTCTGAATAAATGCTTAGAAAATGATTTTCTACTTAGTAAGTGTAACACTGTTGTGCATTTAGAATTTGCTGTAGCAGTGGTGAATCACTAAAATATTATTGAAGGAATGGATATGCGATGTGAGTGCATACAGGTTTAATTTGCATGTTGTAGTGGGCTATTTCATTAACATTTGATTGCAGGATATTTGTTTGGGTAGCATAAGACAGAATGATCTGCTATGCTGCAAAACATTTATTTATTTATGTTTTGTTGATTGAATTGACCTTGCTGTACAATGCTCATTTTCAGACAGGACCCAAGAGGGAAAAGTCCTTGATAGTTATTGAAGGAGAAAAGAAGATACACAATGAAATAGTAACATCTTACAACAATGATATTAATATCAAATATGGTTAAGCAGGACATTTAAAAGTAAACATAGTTGAAGTGACACCCCGACCCCATGTGCAGAAATGGGAAAAAGGGTTGTGGATGGATTGATGGATGGATATACTGAGATACAATATTTATGAAACAGAAAGAATAAAAGGCATGAGTTACAGAAATGTACACAATATATAATAGTGGTGTCATCACAACTTATACACAGACACGCACACACACACACACATATATATATATATATATATATGGGTCTACCTGAGATGGTCGACAGGCCATATGATCGACACTCATTTGGTCGACAGTTCATTTGGTCGACAAGCAGATTTGCCCCCCCTCCCCAAAGTTGTGCGATCCTGGAGTTGATATATATAGTTAGGGGGGGGTGTGGGGGGCACAGCCCCCCACATTGGGGGGTGTGGGGGGCAAAGCCCCCCACATAACATGCTTGTCGACCAAATGAACTGTCAACCAAATGAGTGTCGATCATATGGCCTGTCGACCATCTCAGGTAGACCCATATATATATATATATATATATATATATATATATATATATATATATATATATAAATACAGTATATATATATTATACACATGTTTATTTTGGTTCATATGAATAAATCCATATGTAGTTCTCTTGTATTTTTAGGCATTGACTAAACTCCAACCAGTTTGGATCCTTGAGTGAGATACAGTGATGTATGCTGGAAGTGTGTCCAGGGGCCAAATGTGTGATATGACTGTCTGGTTGCTTGACTGGAGTCTGGTGAGAAGCCTGGAGACATATAACAGACTGGGAAAAAAATAAGCTCTGGTGGTGGTGAGGCTTGTATTTTCTACAATGTTGCAAGTGGTAACAAATAAGTACAGAAACTCTGACATAATCTTTTGTGAAAAACACAAAATCAAAAGCCTTCCTCTGAGGAATTAATGAATGAAGTCATACCTGTGGTTTAGAGATACTTAACTATGTATAAGAAAATGTCATAAGTGCAAGTTGCATTTGAAAACAGAAGCATCACTTTAAGGTTGCAGCTTCAGCAACTAACTTGTTTATGTAAATATAAATACATGCAGTGGCGTAACTACGTTAGAAGCGCCCTGAGGCAAACTTTTCCTAGGCGCCCCAACACCCCCCCCCCCCCCCGGGAACCCAAGCCATCGAGATGACCGAAGCCAAATAAATAAAAAAATGTGAATTGTACCTCCAGTCATCTAAATAATTCCACATTAAAGAAATATGTAAGATCTGTAACTAATAAAGAGGTTGCTGCTAGCTAACAACTTACTATTTCATTGTTTCATCTACAAATAAAGTGCCTGTTCCCTTGAGATATAAATTGCCTATGTTGCATACAAAGAAATAAGCTAGCCTAGTAATATTACAATAGGGAATGGATGGCAAACTGATAACAGGTTCATTCATAGTTACTAGTAGTTACTAGGTATCTCTGCCAATGAGAACATTCTCAGGATGGCAGCATCCACCCCATTTAAAGGTACAACAGAGTATAGCATCAGCACAGCAATCCATCTACATGCTGGGGGAGTAACGTGTCTATTTGGCTTTGTGTAATAAATGTTTTATGTGGGGAAGACCTGTAGGTCTTTGAGGATATCTTTTGGAACTTGTTAGTTATATTAGGAATAAAGATGTCACCAGTGCTTTATACAGATGTGTGGCAAAGTCTAAAGATCATAGTTTTAGATTTTTATTATTGCAAAATTTGAAGAGTAGCATTAGAGGAGGTGACTTAAATAATAAGGAGGAGAAGTCTGAGAGTAAATGGATCATTACCTTATAGGCACATACGTTTCTAGACCTGAATGGTCATATCCTTTAAAACCATTGTCATTATTAATAATGTGTAATTCACCACATTTTCCTCAAAATCCACCTGTATTAAGAGGAATTAAGCAGGATAGAGCTAGAATGCGAGTCCAAATCAGGGACATCCCTGAAAATCATTGACAGTTGAGATGTATCCACTGTGGATTGCACTTAATAACTAAAGACAATAATTGCAGTTATAAATTTCTTCATCAGAAAATGCATTCTAATTCACATTTCAGTGGTATGTCAACTTTTCAGGTTAGTAGCACAAAGGGTCCCCAATTGTACATTATTGCTGTATTTTCTCTGATCGTGGAGCTAAGAAGCTGTGCGAGTTAGCCCCAAAGGCTTTTTTTTTTTACAAAATTCCTAGACTTGCATACCTCTAACATGCAGAGTCGCATAAATACATAGTAATTTACTTTATAACTCGGACTGGAAGTGCTTTTGTGTTTCGGCTTTGCCAATCTTGCCAGTCAGTATCGGAAAGCGCGTCCAAATCTGTGCAATACTGAGAAGTGGTAGTTCGGCAAAGTTCTATTCTATCTAAATTAACTTTGTTCTGGGAATTCCATTTTGTAAAACACATTCAAGACTTTAGCGAACAGGCATTTTAAGTAAATAAGGTAACTGTGTTAAGCTTGATAAACTTACTTTTCAACCTCTTAGCACATGACATCTGGACTGCACCAAGAATAATGACGGGGTATAGGCCAAAAATGCGAACAGATTTTAGTTATTGGTCATATAAACTTGGAAAGTTGCCATTATAGCACGTTTTGCATTGGCATACATGTTCTGAAGGCTATGAAAACTGAAACTTAAAAGCCTGTCATTATTTCAATGATTTTTCTAGAAAACCACAAAAGTTAAGGAAGAGACCCAAAATATGAAGCAAAGATCCGTATGTTCTGCGAAAATCTGGACATTAGACATGTATGATAGTAAACAGCTCCTGTCTTTGAGAAATAATCAGTTCGTCCCATACATCTGCCCTTTCATCATGCTTTAGATTTTAGAGCAAAAAATGTTTATATTTTACCTGGAGGAGGAGAGAAGATATGGGAATAAATTTTGCGCTCTGCACACACATACCGTTCTGTAGAAGCTGACGTAATCACACACAGCATGCGCGTGATGACATAGGGAGTTATTTAAAAAAAAAAAAAAAGAAACAAGAAATTCGAAAATTAAAGAGGTATGGCCCCTGCAAAAGCGCCCCCCTGCTGCTTGGCGCCCTGAGGCAATTGCCTCACTTCGCCTCGCGTAGTTACGCCACTGAATACATGATCTCTAGTTCCTTTGTTAAACTAAGTACAGCAATTTCCATTTCTACTTATTCCTCCACACTTTTATCACTGTTGATATGTCATGAAATTCATTGGCATAGGACACCAAACTTTTGTCTGGTGCTTAGAACTACAGTTTTGATACGCTGATAAAATGTCAGGTCCTAATCAGGAAAACTGCTATTAGTTTTAGCAGGTGCAAATTTGCATTCTCACAAGACTATATGTAAACCTGTTATGGAGTATAAAAAGTAGCTGTGGACACTATTACCATAGTTTTTGAGGTATTAGTGTGGAGCAAAATTAGCGAGATATTGCAGCTAAGAGAAACTGAAATTAAGATTAGCATACACATTTCCATTTTTATTGATTGGGAAGAATATGGTGAGAACCATTGGCAACATTGATGTTATCAGTTTATAAAAGGAGGGCGTATCATTAATAAATAGCTTAAAGAGTAACATCTGAAGAACTGATCACTGAGGTATTCAAAAGGTAGCTGAGTTTGCTTTTGAAACACGATCAACTCTCTGAACTAATTAGCAGTTGATAATAGCTTTTAGACCAGTTTATGGAATGTGTGCATAGTCCAAATGTACTAACATGGCACATTAAAAGGTTGTGATTGGTGCTATTGAAAGATTTTTATAGATCACAGAAGAGAGCACCAACAAATTATCTGTTACTGAGTTTATCCTCTTTTAGCTGCTCTGTGAATGTGTGTAGGATAGTATCTGTTCCATGGCCTAAACAGAACTTATACTAGGAAGATGAATGAATGTTGTGTTCTATTAGGTGATGCAGAGTTTGCATGTGGGCACACTTCAGTAGATTTGACAGCAGAGAAATCTTATTCATGAACCAAAACTTGTAAAAAGCTATGGAAGTTCCAAACATGTGGAGAAAGAGAGAGAGAGACAGTTAAAGCTACCATGCATCTTTAACAGACAGGTTATTAAACAATG